>NW_026062112.1:0-300000 GCF_023897955.1 Schistocerca gregaria | reverse complement strand
TCAGTGTTCTACTATGGTGCTTTTAGTGTCTCCGCATCCCGCAGCACGCGACATAGCTTTGCAGACGATAAATGTAACCGTCTCAGAGAGAAATGCGGCCAATGTGACGATCAGGCTTTAAGACGATTCGATAACAAATGACGAAAACGGACGGATTTCTCAGGTTTTTACTACATATGAACACTTTTCACATTCTCCGGTGCAACGTGGCTGCTAGTCTTCCTTTCATGCAAAATTTTATGGTTCCACCTCATGTCCAAGCCACCAAAGCCGGCTAAAAAGTGAATAATCGACAACTAAAACTTCAATTGTGCTACTTCTTACTGGCTATTACTTCAACTTAGAAGCTTCTTCAGTGTTCTACTATGGTGCTTTTAGTGTCTCCGCATACCGCAGCACGCGACATAGCTTTGCAGACGATAAATGTAACCGTTTCAGAGAGTAGTGCGGCCAATGTGACTATGTGGCTTAAAGTCGATTCGATAACAAATGACGAAAACGGACGGATTTCTCAGGTTTTTACTACATATGAACACTTTTCACATTCTCCCGTGCAACGCGTCTGCTAGTCCTCCTTTCATGCAAATTTTATGGTCCTAGGTCATGTCCAAGCCACCAAAGCCGGCTAAAAAGTGAATAATCGACAACTAAAACTTGAATTGTACTACTTCTTACTGGCTATTACTTCAACTTAGAAGCTTCTTCTGTGTTCTACTATGGTGCTTTTAGTGTCTCCGCATCCCGCAGCACGCGACATAGCTTTGCAGACGATAAATGTAACCGTCTCAGAGAGAAATGCGGCCAATGTGACGATCTGGCTTTAAGACGATTCGATAACAAATGACGAAAACGGACGGATTTCTCAGGTTTTTACTACATATGAACACTTTTCACATTCTCCGCTGCAACGTGGCTGCTAGTCTTCCTTTCATGCAAAATTTTATGGTTCCACCTCATGTCCAAGCCACCAAAGCCGGCTAAAAAGTGAATAATCGACAACTAAAACTTCAATTGTACTACTTCTTACTGGCTATTACTTCAACTTAGAAGCTTCTTCTGTGTTCTACTATGGTGCTTTTAGTGTTTCCGCATACTGCAGCACGCGACATAGCTTTGCAGACGATAAATGTAACCGTTTCAGAGAGTAGAGCGGCCAATGTGACTATGTGGCTTAAAGTCGATTCGATAACAAATGACGAAAACGGACGGATTTCTCAGGTTTTTACTACATATGAACACTTTTCACATTCTCCCGTGCAACGCGTCTGCTAGTCCTCCTTTCATGCAAAATCTTATGGTCCTAGGTCATGTCCAAGCCACCAAAGCCGGCTAAAAAGTGAATAATCGACAACTAAAACTTGAATTGTACTACTTCTTACTGGCTATTACTTCAACTTTGAAGTTTCTTCTGTGTTCTACTATGGTGCTTTTAGTGTCTCCGCATACCGCAGCACGCGACATAGCTTTGCAGACGATAAATGTAACCGTCTCAGAGAGAAAAGCGGCCAATGTGACGATCTGGCTTTAAGTCGATTCGATAACAAATGACGAAAACGGACGGATTTCTCAGGTTTTTACTACATATGAACACTTTTCACATTCTCCCGTGCAACGCGGCTGTTAGTCCTCCTTTCATGCAAAATCTTATGGTCCTAGGTCATGTCCAAGCCAACAAAGCCGGCTAAAAAGTGAAAAATCGACAACTAAAACTTCAATTGTACTACTTCTTACTGGCTATTGCTTCAACTTAGAAGCTTCTTCAATGTTCTACTATGGTGCTTTTAGTGTCTCCGCATACCGCAGCACGCGACATAGCTTTGGAGACGATAAATGTAACCGTCTCAGAGAGAAAAGCGGCCAATGTGACGATCTAGCTTTAAGACGATTCGATAACAAATGACGAAAACGGACGGATTTCTCAGGTTTTTAATACATATGAACACTTTTCACATTCTCCCGTGCAACGCGGCTGTTAGTCCTCCTTTCATGCAAAATCGTATGGTCCTAGGTCATGTCCAAGGCACCAAAGCCGGCTAAAAAGTGAATAATCGACAACTAAAACTTCAATTGTACTACTTCTTACTGGCTATTGCTTCAACTTAGAAGCTTCTTCAGTGTTCTACTATGGTGCTTTTAGTGTCTCCGCATACCGCACCACGCGACATAGCTTTGCAGACGATAAATGTAACCGTCTCAGAGAGAAAAGCGGCCAATGTGATGATCTGGCTTTAAGACGATTCGATAACAAATGACGAAAACGGACGGATTTCTCAGGTTTTTCACTACATATGAACACTTTTTACATTCTCCCGTGCAACGCGGATGTTAGTCCCCCTTTCATGCATAATCTTATGGTCCTAGGTCATGTCCAAGCCACCAAAGCCGGCTAAAAAGTGAATAATCGACAACTAAAACTTCAATTGTACTACTTCTTACTGGCTATTGCTTCAACTTAGAAGCTTCTTCAGTGTTCTACTATGGTGCTTTTAGTGTCTCCGCATACCGCAGCACGCAAAATAGATTTGCAGACGATAAATGTAACCGTCTCAGAAAGAAAAGTAGCCAATGTGACGATCTGGCTTGAAGACGATTCGATAACAAATGACGAAAACGGACGGATTTCTCAGGTTCTTACTACATATGAACACTTTTCGCATTCTCCGGTGCAACGTGGCTGCTAGTCTTCCTTTCATGCAAAATTTTATGGTTCCACCTCATGTCCAAGCAACCAAAGCCGGCTAAAAAGTGAATAATCGACAACTAAAACTTCATTTGTACTACTTCTTACTGGCTATTACTTCAACATAGAAGCTTCTTCAGTGTTCTACTATGGTGCTTTTAGTGTTTCCGCATAACGCAGCACGCGACATAGCTTTGTAAACGATAAATGTAACCGTTTCAGAGAGAAGAGCGGCCAATGTGACGATCTGGCTTTAAGTCGATTCGATAACAAATGACGAAAACGGACGGATTTCTCAGGTTTTTACTACATATGAACACTTTTCACATTCTCCCGTGCAACGCGGCTGCTAGTCCTCCTTTCATGCAAAATCTTAAGGTCCTAGGTCATGTCCAAGCCACCAAAGCCGGCTAAAATTTGAATAATCGACAACTACAACTTGAATTGTATTACTTCTTACTGGCTATTACTTCAATTTTGAAGCTTCTTCTGTGTTCTACCATGGTGCTTTTAGTGTCTCCGCATCCCGCAGCACGCGACATAGCTTTGCAGACGATAAATGTAACCGTCTCAGAGAGAAATGCGGCCAATGTGACGATCTGCCTTTAAGACGATTCGATAACAAATGACGAAAACGGACGGATTTCTCAGGTTTTTACTACATATGAACACTTTTCACATTCTCCGGTGCAACGTGGCTGCTAGTCTTCCTTTCATGCAAAATTTTATGGTTCCACCTCATGTCCAAGCCACCAAAGCCGGCTAAAAAGCGAATAATCGACAAGTATAACTTCAATTGTACTACTTCTTACTGGCTATTACTTCAACTTAGAAGCTTCTTCTGTGTTCTACTATGGTGCTTTTAGTGTTTCCGCATACTGCAGCACGCGACATAGCTTTGCAGACGATAAATGTAACCGTTTCAGAGAGTAGAGCGGCCAATGTGACTATGTGGCTTAAAGTCGATTCGATAACAAATGACGAAAACGGACGGATTTCTCAGGTTTTTACTACATATGAACACTTTTCACATTCTCCCGTGCAACGCGTCTGCTAGTCCTCCTTTCGTGCATAATCTTATGGTCCTAGGTCATGTCCAAGCCACCAAAGCCGGCTAAAAAGTGAATAATCGACAACTAAAACTTGAATTGTACTACTTCTTACTGGCTATTACTTCAACTTTGAAGTTTCTTCTGTGTTCTACTATGGTGCTTTTAGTGTCTCCGCATACCGCAGCACGCGACATAGCTTTGGAGACGATAAATGTAACCGTCTCAGAGAGAAAAGCGGCCAATGTGACGATCTAGCTTTAAGACGATTCGATAACAAATGACGAAAACGGACGGATTTCTCAGGTTTTTAATACATATGAACACTTTTCACATTATCCCGTGCAACGCGGCTGTTAGTCCTCCTTTAATGCAAAATCGTATGGTCCTAGGTCATGTCCAAGGCACCAAAGCCGGCTAAAAAGTGAATAATCGACAACTAAAACTTCAATTGTACTACTTCTTACTGGCTATTGCTTCAACTTAGAAGCTTCTTCAGTGTTCTACTATGGTGCTTTTAGTGTCTCCGCATACCGCAGCACGCGACATAGCTTTGCAGACGATAAATGTAACCGTCTCAGAGAGAAAAGCGGCCAATGTGATGATCTGGCTTTAAGACGATTCGATAACAAATGACGAAAACGGACGGATTTCTCAGGTTTTTCACTACATATGAACACTTTTTACATTCTCCCGTGCAACGCGGATGTTAGTCCTCCTTTCATGCATAATCTTATGGTCCTAGGTCATGTCCAAGGCACCAAAGCCGGCTAAAAAGTGAATAATCGACAACTAAAACTTCATTTGTACTACTTCTTACTGGCTATTACTTCAACATAGAAGCTTCTTCAGTGTTCTACTATGGTGCTTTTAGTGTTTCCGCATAACGCAGCACGCGACATAGCTTTGTAGACGATAAATGTAACCGTTTCAGAGAGAAGAGCGGCCAATGTGACGATCTGGCTTTAAGTCGATTCGATAACAAATGACGAAAACGGACGGATTTCTCAGGTTTTTACTACATATGAACACTTTTCACATTCTCCCGTGCAACGCGGCTGCTAGTCCTCCTTTCATGCAAAATCTTAAGGTCCTAGGTCATGTCCAAGCCACCAAAGCCGGCTAAAATTTGAATAATCGACAACTACAACTTGAATTGTATTACTTCTTACTGGCTATTACTTCAATTTTGAAGCTTCTTCTGTGTTCTACCATGGTGCTTTTAGTGTCTCCGCATCCCGCAGCACGCGACATAGCTTTGCAGACGATAAATGTAACCGTCTCAGAGAGAAATGCGGCCAATGTGACGATCTGCCTTTAAGACGATTCGATAACAAATGACGAAAACGGACGGATTTCTCAGGTTTTTACTACATATGAACACTTTTCACATTCTCCCGTGCAACGCGGCTGCTAGTCCTCCTTTCATGCAAAATCTTAAGGTCCTAGGTCATGTATAAGCCACCAAAGCCGGCTAAAATTTGAATAATCGACAACTACAACTTGAATTGTATTACTTCTTACTGGCTATTACTTCAATTTTGAAGCTTCTTCTGTGTTCTACCATGGTGCTTTTAGTGTCTCCGCATACTGCAGCACGCGACATAGCTTTGCAGACGATAAATGTAACCGTTTCAGAGAGTAGAGCGGCCAATGTGACTATGTGGCTTAAAGTCGATTCGATAACAAATGACGAAAACGGACGGATTTCTCAGGTTTTTACTACATATGAACACTTTTCACATTCTCCCGTGCAACGCGTCTGCTAGTCCTCCTTTCGTGCAAAATCTTATGGTCCTAGGTCATGTCCAAGCCACCAAAGCCGGCTAAAAAGTGAATAATCGACAACTAAAACTTGAATTGTACTACTTCTTACTGGCTATTACTTCAACTTTGAAGTTTCTTCTGTGTTCTACTATGGTGCTTTTAGTGTCTCCGCATACCGCAGCACGCGACATAGCTTTGGAGACGATAAATGTAACCGTCTCAGAGAGAAAAGCGGCCAATGTGGCGATCTAGCTTTAAGACGATTCGATAACAAATGACGAAAACGGACGGATTTCTCAGGTTTTTAATACATATGAACACTTTTCACATTATCCCGTGCAACGCGGCTGTTAGTCCTCCTTTCATGCAAAATCGTATGGTCCTAGGTCATGTCCAAGGCACCAAAGCCGGCTAAAAAGTGAATAATCGACAACTAAAACTTCAATTGTACTACTTCTTACTGGCTATTACTTCAACTTTGAAGTTTCTTCTGTGTTCTACTATGGTGCTTTTAGTGTCTCCGCATACCGCAGCACGCGACATAGCTTTGCAGACGATAAATGTAACCGTCTCAGAGAGAAATGCGGCCAATGTGACGATCTGCCTTTAAGACGATTCGATAACAAATGACGAAAACGGACGGATTTCTCAGGTTTTTACTACATATGAACACTTTTCACATTCTCCCGTGCAACGCGGCTGCTAGTCCTCCTTTCATGCAAAATCTTAAGGTCCTAGGTCATGTATAAGCCACCAAAGCCGGCTAAAATTTGAATAATCGACAACTACAACTTGAATTGTATTACTTCTTACTGGCTATTACTTCAATTTTGAAGCTTCTTCAGTGTTCTACTATGGTGCTTTTAGTGTCTCCGCATACCGCAGCACGCGACATAGATTTGCAGACGAAAAATGTAACCGTCTCAGAAAGAAAAGCAGCCAATGTGACGATCTGGCTTTAAGACGATTCGATAACAAATGACGAAAACGGACGGATTTCTCAGGTTCTTACTACATATGAACACTTTTCGCATTCTCCGGTGCAACGTGGCTGCTAGTCTTCCTTTCATGCAAAATTTTATGGTTCCACCTCATGTCCAAGCAACCAAAGCCGGCTAAAAAGTGAATAATCGACAACTAAAACTTCATTTGTACTACTTCTTACTGGCTATTACTTTAACATAGAAGCTTCTTCAGTGTTCTACTATGGTGCTTTTAGTGTTTCCGCATAACGCAGCACGCGACATAGCTTTGTAGACGATAAATGTAACCGTTTCAGAGAGAAGAGCGGCCAATGTGACGATCTGGCTTTAAGTCGATTCGATAACAAATGACGAAAACGGACGGATTTCTCAGGTTTTTACTACATATGAACACTTTTCACATTCTCCCGTGCAACGCGGCTGCTAGTCCTCCTTTCATGCAAAATCTTAAGGTCCTAGGTCATGTCCAAGCCACCAAAGCCGGCTAAAATTTGAATAATCGACAACTACAACTTGAATTGTATTACTTCTTACTGGCTATTACTTCAATTTTGAAGCTTCTTCTGTGTTCTACCATGGTGCTTTTAGTGTCTCCGCATCCCGCAGCACGCGACATAGCTTTGCAGACGATAAATGTAACCGTCTCAGAGAGAAATGCGGCCAATGTGACGATCTGCCTTTAAGACGATTCGATAACAAATGACGAAAACGGACGGATTTCTCAGGTTTTTACTACATATGAACACTTTTCACATTCTCCGGTGCAACGTGGCTGCTAGTCTTCCTTTCATGCAAAATTTTATGGTTCCACCTCATGTCCAAGCCACCAAAGCCGGCTAAAAAGCGAATAATCGACAACTATAACTTCAATTGTACTACTTCTTACTGGCTATTACTTCAACTTAGAAGCTTCTTCTGTGTTCTACTATGGTGCTTTTAGTGTTTCCGCATACTGCAGCACGCGACATAGCTTTGCAGACGATAAATGTAACCGTTTCAGAGAGTAGAGCGGCCAATGTGACTATGTGGCTTAAAGTCGATTCGATAACAAATGACGAAAACGGACGGATTTCTCAGGTTTTTACTACATATGAACACTTTTCACATTCTCCCGTGCAACGCGTCTGCTAGTCCTCCTTTCATGCAAAATCTTATGGTCCTAGGTCATGTCCAAGCCACCAAAGCCGGCTAAAAAGTGAATAATCGACAACTAAAACTTGAATTGTACTACTTCTTACTGGCTATTACATCAACTTTGAAGTTTCTTCTGTGTTCTACTATGGTGCTTTTAGTGTCTCCGCATACCGCAGCACGCGACACAGCTTTGCAGACGATAAATGTAACCGTCTCAGAGAGAAAAGCGGCCAATGTGACGATCTGGCTTTAAGTCGATTCGATAACAAATGACGAAAACGGACGGATTTCTCAGGTTTTTACTACATATGAACACTTTTCACATTCTCCCGTGCAACGCGGCTGTTAGTCCTCCTTTCATGCAAAATCTTATGGTCCTAGGTCATGTCCAAGCCAACAAAGCCGGCTAAAAAGTGAATAATCGACAACTAAAACTTCAATTGTACTACTTCTTACTGGCTATTGCTTCAACTTAGAAGCTTCTTCAGTGTTCTACTATGGTGCTTTTAGTGTCTCCGCATACCGCAGCACGCGACATAGCTTTGGAGACGATAAATGTAACCGTCTCAGAGAGAAAAGCGGCCAATGTGACGATCTGGCTTTAAGACGATTCGATAACAAATGACGAAAACGGACGGATTTCTCAGGTTTTTAATACATATGAACACTTTTCACATTATCCCGTGCAACGCGGCTGTTAGTCCTCCTTTCATGCAAAATCGTATGGTCCTAGGTCATGTCCAAGCCACCAAAGCCGGCTAAAAAGTGAATAATCGACAACTAAAACTTCAATTGTACTACTTCTTACTGGCTATTGCTTCAACTTAGAAGCTTCCTCAGTGTTCTACTATGGTGCTTTTAGTGTCCCCGCATCCCGCAGCACGCGACATAGCTTTGCAGACGATAAATGTAACCGTCTCAGAGAGAAATGCGGCCAACGTGACGATCTTGCTTTAAGACGATTCGATAACAAATGACGAAAACGGACGGATTTCTCAGGTTTTTACTACATATGAACACTTTTCACATTCTCCGGTGCAACGTGGCTGCTAGTCTTCCTTTCATGCAAAATTTTATGGTTCCACCTCATGTCCAAGCCACCAAAGCCGGCTAAAAATTGAATAATCGACAACTAAAACTTCAATTGTACTACTTCTTACTGGCTATTACTTCAACTTTGAAGTTTCTTCTGTGTTCTACTATGGTGTTTTTAGTGTCTCCGCACACCGCAGCACGCGACATAGCTTTGCAGACGATAAATGTAACCGTCTCAGAGAGAAAAGCGGCCAATGTGACGATCTGGCTTTAAGTCGATTCGATAACAAATGACGAAAACGGACGGATTTCTCAGGTTTTTACTACATATGAACACTTTTCACATTCTCCCGTGCAACGCGGCTGTTAGTCCTCCTTTCATGCAAAACCTTATGGTCCTAGGTCATGTCCAAGCCAACAAAGCCGGCTAAAAAGTGAATAATCGACAACTAAAACTTCAATTGTACTACTTCTTACTGGCTATTGCTTCAACTTAGAAGCTTCTTCAGTGTTCTACTATGGTGCTTTTAGTGTCTCCGCATACCGCAGCACGCGACATAGCTTTGCAGACGATAAATGTAACCGTCTCAGAAAGAAAAGCAGCCAATGTGACGATCTGGCTTTAAGACGATTCGATAACAAATGACGAAAACGGACGGATTTCTCAGGTTTTTAATACATATGAACACTTTTCACATTATCCCGTGCAACGCGGCTGTTAGTCCTCCTTTCATGCAAAATCGTATGGTCCTAGGTCATGTCCAAGCCACCAAAGCCGGCTAAAAAGTGAATAATCGACAACTAAAACTTCAATTGTACTACTTCTTACTGGCTATTACTTCAATTTAGAAGCTTCTTCTGTGTTCTACTATGGTGCTTTTAGTGTCTCCGCATACCGCAGCACGCGACATAGCGTTGCAGACGATAAATGTAACCGTATCAGAGAGAAAAGCGGCCAATGTGACGATCTGCCTTTAAGTCGATTCGATAACAAATGACGAAAACGGACGGATTTCTCAGGTTTTTACTACATATGAACACTTTTCACATTCTCCGGTGCAACGTGGCTCCTAGTCTTCCTTTCATGCAAAATTTTATGGTTCCACCTCATGTCCAAGCCACCAAAGCCGGCTAATAAGTGAATAATCGACAACTAAAACTTGAATTGTACTACTTCTTACTGGCTATTGCTTCAACTTAGAAGCTTCTTCTGTGTTCTACTATGGTGCTTTTAGTGTCTCCGCATACCGCAGCACGCGACATAGCTTTGCAGACGATAAATGTAACCGTTTCAGAGAGAAGAGCGGCCAATGTGACGATCTGGCTTTAAGTCGATTCGATAACAAATGACGAAAACGGACGGATTTCTCAGGTTTTTACTACATATGAACACTTTTCACATTCTCCCGTGCAACGCGGCTGCTAGTCCTCCTTTCATCCAAAATCTTAAGGTCCTAGGTCATGTCCAAGCCACCAAAGCCGGCTAAAATGTGAATAATCGACAACTAAAACTTGAATTGTATTACTTCTTACTGGCTATTACTTCAACTTAAAAGCTTCTTCTGTGTTCTACTATGGTGCTTTTAGTGTCTCCGCATACCGCAGCACGCGACATAGCGTTGCAGACGATAAATGTAACCGTCTCAGAGAGAAAAGCGGCCAATGTGACGTTCTGCCTTTAAGTCGATTCGTTAACAAATGACGAAAACGGACGGATTTATCAGGTTTTTACCACATATGAACACTTTTCACATTCTCCCGTGCAACGCGGCTGCCAGTCCTCCTTTCATGTAAAATCTTAAGGTCCCTTGTCATGTCCAAGCCACCAAAGCCGGCTAAAAAGTGAATAATCGGCAACTAAAACTTCAATTGTACTACTTCTTACTGGCTATTACTTCAACTTAGAAGCATCTTCTGTGTTCTTCTATGGTTCTTTTAGTGTCTCCGCATACTGCAGCACGCGACATAGCTTTGCAGACAATAAGTGTAACCTTCTCAGAGAGAAAGGAGGCAAATGTGACGATCTGGCTTTAAGTCGATTCGATAACAAATGACGAAAACGGACGGATTTCTCAGGTTTTTACTACACATGAACACTTTTCACATTCTCCCATGCAACGCGGCTGCTACTCCTCCTTTCATGCAAAATCGTAAGGTCCCAGGTCATGTCCAAGCCACCAAAGCCGGCTAAAAAGTGAATAATCGACAACTAAAACTTCAATTGTACTACTTCTTACTGGCTATTACTTCAACTTAGAAGCTTCTTCTGTGTTCTACTATGGTGCTTTTAGTGTTTCCGCATACTGCAGCACGCGACATAGCTTTGCAGACGATAAATGTAACCGTTTCAGAGTGTAGAGCGGCCAATGTGACTATGTGGCTTAAAGTCGATTCGATAACAAATGACGAAAACGGACGGATTTCTCAGGTTTTTACTACATATGAACACTTTTCACATTCTCCCGTGCAACGCGTCTGCTAGTCCTCCTTTCATGCAAAATCGTAAGGTCCCAGGTCATGTCCAAGCCACCAAAGCCGGCTAAAAAGTGAATAATCGACAACTTAAACTTCAATTGTACTACTTCTTACTGGCTATTACTTCAACTTAGAAGCTTCTTCTGTGTTCTCCTATGGTGCTTTTAGTGTCTCCGCAGATCGCAGCACGCGACATAGCTTTGCAGACGATAAATGTAACCGTTTCAGAGAGAAGAGCGGCAAATGTGACGATCTGGCTTTAAGTCGATTCGATAACAAATGACGAAAACGGACGGATTTCTCAGGTTTTTAATACATATGAACACTTTTCACATTCTCCCGTGCAACGCGGCTGTTAGTCCTCCTTTCATGCAAAATCTTATGGTCCTAGGTCATGTCCAAGCCACCAAAGCCGGCTAAAAAGTGAATAATCGACAACTAAAACATGAATTGTACTACTTCTTACTGGCTATTACTTCAACTTAGAAGCTTCTTCTGTGTTCTACTATGGTGCTTTTAGTGTTTCCGCATACCGCAGCACGCGACATAGCTTTGTAGACGATAAATGTAGCCGTTTCAGACAGAAGAGGGGCCAATGTGACGATCTGACTCTAAGTCGATTCGATAACAAATGACGAAAACGGACGGATTTCTCAGGTTTTTAATACATATGAACACTTTTCACATTCTCCCGTGCAACGCGGCAGCTAGTCCTCCTTTCATGCAAAATCTTAAGGTCCTAGGTCATGTCCAAGCCACCAAAGCCGGCTAAATAGTGAATAATCGACAACTAAATTTGAATTGAAATACTTCTTACTGGCTATTACTTCAACTTAGAAGCTTCTTCTGTGTTCTACTATGGTGCTCTTAGTGTTTCCGCATACTGCAGCACGCGACATAGCTTTGCAGACGATAAATGTAACCGTTTCAGAGAGTAGAGCGGCCAATGTGACTATGTGGCTTTAAGTCGATTCGATAACAAATGACGAAAACGGACGGATTTCTCAGGTTTTACTACATATGAACACTTTTCACATTCTCCCGTGCAACGCGTCTGCTAGTCCTCCTTTCATGCAAAATCTCATGGTCCCAGGTCATATCCAAGCCACCAAAGCCGGCTAAAAAGTGAATAATCGACAACTAAAACTTGAATTGTACTACTTCTTACTGGCTATTGATTCAACTTTGAAGTTTCTTCTGTGTTCTACTATGGTGCTTTTAGTGTCTCCGCATACCGCAGCACGCGACATAGCTTTGCAGACGATAAATGTAACCGTCCCAGAGAGAAAAGCGGCCAATGTGACGATCTGGCTTTAAGTCGATTCGATAACAAATGACGAAAACGGACGGATTTCTCAGGTTTTTACTACATATGAACACTTTTCACATTCTCCCGTGCAACGCGGCTGTTAGTCCTCCTTTCATGCAAAATCTTATGGTCCTAGGTCATGTCCAAGCCACCAAAGCCGGCTAAAAAGTGAATAATCGACAACTAAAACTTCAATTGTACTACTTCTTTCTGGCTATTGCTTCAACTTAGAAGCTTCTTCAGTGTTCTACTATGGTGCTTTTAGTGTCTCCGCAGATCGCAGCACGCGACATAGCTTTGCAGACGATAAATGTAACCGTTTCAGAGAGAAGAGCGGCCAATGTGACGATCTGGCTTTAAGTCGATTCGATAACAAATGACGAAAACGGACGGATTTCTAAGGTTTTTACTACATATGAACACTTTTCACATTCTCCCGTGCAACGCGTCTTCTAGTCCTCCTTTCATGCAAAATCTTATGGTCCTAGGTCGTATCCAAGCCACCAAAGCCGGCTAAAAAGTGAATAATCGACAACTAAAACTTCAATTGTACTACTTCTTACTGGCTATTGATTCAACTTTGAAGTTTCTTCTGTGTTCTACTATGGTGCTTTTAGTGTCTCCGCATACCGCAGCACGCGACATAGCTTTGCAGACGATAAATGTAACCGTCCCAGAGAGAAAAGCGGCCAATGTGACGATCTGGCTTTAAGTCGATTCGATAACAAATGACGAAAACGGACGGATTTCTCAGGTTTTTACTACATATGAACACTTTTCACATTCTCCCGTGCAACGCGGCTGTTAGTCCTCCTTTCATGCAAAATCTTATGGTCCTAGGTCATGTCCAAGCCAACAAAGCCGGCTAAAAAGTGAATAATCGACAACTAAAACTTCAATTGTACTACTTCTTTCTGGCTATTGCTTCAACTTAGAAGCTTCTTCAGTGTTCTACTATGGTGCTTTTAGTGTCTCCGCATACCGCAGCACGCGACATAGCTTTGCAGACGATAAATGTGACCGTCTCAAAGAGAAAAGCGGCCAATGTGACGATCTGGCTTTAAGTCGATTCGATAACAAATGACGAAAACGGACGGATTTCTCAGGTTTTTACTACATATGAACACTTTTCACATTCTCCCGTGCAACGCGGCTGTTAGTCCTCCTCTCATGCAAAATCTTATGGTCCTAGGTCATGTACAAGCCACCAAAGCCGGCTAAAAAGTGAATAATGGACAACTAAAACTTCAATTGTACTACTTCTTACTGGCTGTTGCTTCAACTTAGAAGCTTCTTCAGTGTTCTACTATGGTGCTTTTAGTGTCTCCGCATACCGCAGCAGGCGACATAGATTTGCAGACGATAAATGTAGCCGTCTCAGAGAGAAAAGCAGCCAATGTGACGATCTGGCTTTAAGACCATTTGATAACAAATGACGAAAACGATGGATTTCTCAGGTTTGTACTACATATGAACACTTTTCACATTCTCCGGTGCAACGTGGCTACTAGTCTTCCTTTCATGCAAAATTTTATGGTTCCACCTCATGTCCAAGCCACCAAAGCTGGCTAAAAAGTGAATAATCGACAACTAAAAGTTCAATTGCACTACTTCTTACTGGCTATTACTTCAACATAGAAGCTTCTTCAGTGTTCTACTATGGTGCTTTTAGTGTTTCCGCATACTGCAGCACGCGACATAGCTTTGCAGACGATAAATGTAACCGTTTCAGAGAGTAGAGCGGCCAATGTGACTATGTGGCTTTAAGTCGATTCGATAACAAATGACGAAAACGGACGGATTTCTCCGGTTTTTACTACATATGAACACTTTTCACATTCTCCCGTGCAACGCGTCTGCTAGTCCTCCTTTCATGCAAAATCTTAAGGTCCTAGGTCATGTCCAAGCCACCAAAGCCGGCTAAATAGTGAATAATCGACAACTAAATTTGAATTGAAATACTTCTTACTGGCTATTACTTCAACTTAGAAGCTTCTTCAGTGTTCTACTATGGTGCTTTTAGTGTTTCCGCATACTGCAGCACGCGACATAGCTTTGCAGACGATAAATGTAACCGTTTCAGAGAGTAGAGCGGCCAATGTGACTATGTGGCTTTAAGTCGATTCGATAACAAATGACGAAAACGGACGGATTTCTCAGGTTTTTACTACACATGAACACTTTTCACACTCCCCCATGCAACATGGCTGCTAGTCCTCCTTTCATGCAAAATCGTAAGGTCCCAGGTCATGTCCAAGCCACCAAAGCCAGCTAAAAAGTGAATAATCGACAACTAAAACTTCAATTGTACTACTTCTTACTGGCTATTACTTCAACTTAGAAGCTTCTTCTGTGTTCTCCTATGGTGCTTTTAGTGTCTCCGCAGATCGCAGCACGCGACATAGCTTTGCAGACGATAAATGTAACCGTTTCAGAGAGAAGAGCGGCAAATGTGACGATCTGGCTTTAAGTCGATTCGATAACAAATGACGAAAACGGACGGATTTCTCAGGTTTTTACTACATATGAACACATTTCACATTCTCCCGTGAAACGCGGCTGTTAGTCCTCCTTTCATGCAAAATCTTATGGTCCTAGGTCTTGTCCAAGCCACCAAAGCCGGCTAAAAAGTGAATAATCGACAACTAAAACATGAATTGTACTACTTCTTACTGGCTATTACTGCAACTTAGAAGCTTCTTCTGTGTTCTACTATGGTGCTTTTAGTGTTTCCGCATACCGCAGCACGCGACATAGCTTTGTAGACGATAAATGTAACCGTTTCAGAGAGAAGAGGGGCCAATGTGACGATCTGACTTTAAGTCGATTCGATAACAAATGACGAAAACGGACGGATTTCTCCGGTTTTTACTTCATATGAACACTTTTCACATTCTCCCGTGCAACGCGGCTGCTAGTCCTCCTTTCATGCAATATCTTAAGATCCTAGGTCATGTCCAAGCCACCAAAGCCGGCTAAATAGTGAATAATCGACAACTAAATTTGAATTGAAATACTTCTTACTGGCTATTACTTCAACTTAGAAGCTTCTTCTGTGTTCTACTATGGTGCTTTTAGTGTTTCCGCATACTGCAGCACGCGACATAGCTTTGCAGACGATAAATGTAACCGTTTCAGAGAGTAGAGCGGCCAATGTGACAATGTGGCTTTAAGTCGATTCGATAACAAATGACGAAAACGGACGGATTTCTAAGGTTTTTACTACATATGAACACTTTTCACATTCTCCCGTGCAACGCGTCTGCTATTCCTCCTTTCATGCAAAATCTTATGGTCCTAGGTCATATCCAAGCCACCAAAGCCGGCTAAAAAGTGTATAATCGACAACTAAAACTTCAATTGTACTACTTCTTACTGGCTATTTATTCAACTTTAAAGTTTCTTCTGTGTTCTACTATGGTGCTTTTAGTGTCTCCGCATACCGCAGCACGCGACATAGCTTTGCAGACGATAAATGTAACCGTCCCAGAGAGAAAAGCGGCCAATGTGACGATCTGGCTTTAAGTCGATTCGATAACAAAGGACGAAAACGGACGGATTTCTCAGGTTTTTACTACATATGAACACTTTTCACATTCTCCCATGCAACGCGGCTGTTAGTCTCCTTTCATGCAAAATCTTATGGTCCTAGGTCATGTCCAAGCCACCAAAGCCGGCTAAAAAGTGAATAATCGACAACTAAAACTTCAATTGTACTACTTCTTTCTGGCTATTGCTTCAACATAGAAGCTTCTTCAGTGTTCTACTATGGTGCTTTTAGTGTCTCCGCATACCGCAGCACGCGACATAGCTTTGCAGACGATAAATGTAACCGTCTCAGAGAGAAAAGCGGCCAATGTGACGATCTGGCTTTAAGTCGATTCGATAACAAATGACGAAAACGGACGGATTTCTCAGGTTTTGACTACATATGAACACTTTTCACATTCTCCCGTGCAACGCGGCGGTTAGTCCTCCTTTCATGCAAAATCTTATGGTCCTAGGTCATGTCCAAGCCACCAAAGCCGGCTAAAAAGTGAATAATCGACAACTAAAACTTCAATTGTACTACTTCTTACTGGCTATTGCTTCAACTTAGAAGCTTCTTCAGTGTTCTACTATGGTGCTTTTAGTGTCTCCGCATACCGCAGCAGGCGACATAGATTTGCAGACGATAAATGTAACCGTCTCAGAGAGAAAAGCAGCCAATGTGACGATCTGGCTTTAAGACGATTTGATAACAAATGACGTAAACGATGGATTTCTCAGGTTTTTACTACATATGAACACTTTTCACATTCTCCCGTGCTCGCGTCTGCTAGTCCTCCTTTCATGCAAAATCTTAAGGTCCTAGGTCATGTCCAAGCCACCAAAGCCGGCTAAATAGTGAATAATCGACAAGTAAATTTGAATTGAAATACTTCTTACTGGCTATTACTTCAACTTAGAAGCTTCTTCAGTGTTCTACTATGGTGCTTTTAGTGTTTCCGCATACTGCAGCACGCGACATAGCTTTGCAGACGATAAATGTAACCGTTTCAGAGAGTAGAGCGGCCAATGTGACTATGTGGCTTTAAGTCGATTCGATAACAAATGACGAAGACGGACGGATTTCTCAGGTTTTTACTACATATGAAAACTTTTCACATTCTCCCGTGCAACGCGTCTGCTAGTCCTCCTTTCATGCAAAATCTTAAGGTCCTAGGTCATATCCAAGCCACCAAAGCCGGCTAAAAAGTGAATAATCGACAACTAAAACTTAAATTGTACGACTTCTTACTGGCTATTACTTCAACTTTGAAGTTTCTTCTGTGTTATACTATGGTGCTTTTAGTGTCTCCGCATACCGCAGCACGCGACATAGCTTTGCAGACGATAAATGTAACCGTCCCAGAGAGAAAAGCGGCCAATGTGACGATCTGGCTTTAAGTCGATTCGATAACAAATGACGATAACGGACGGATTTATCAGGTTTTTACCACATATGAACACTTTTCACATTCTCCCGTGCAACGCGGCTGCCAGTCCTCCTTTCATGTAAAATCTTAAGGTCCCTTGTCATGTCCAAGCCACCAAAGCCGGCTAAAAAGTGAATAATCGACAACTAAAACTTCAATTGCACTACTTCTTACTGGCTATTACTTCAACTTAGAAGCATCTTCTGTGTTCTTCTATGGTGCTTTTAGTGTCTCCGCATACAGCAGCACGCGACATAGCTTTGCAGACAATAAGTGTAACCTTCTCAGAGAGAAAGGCGGCAAATGTGACGATCTGGCTTTAAGTCGATTCGATAACAAATGACGAAAACGGACGGATTTCTCAGGTTTTTACTACACATGAACACTTTTCACATTCTCCCATGCAACGCGGCTGCTAGTCCTCCTTTCATGCAAAATCGTAAGGTCCCAGGTCATGTCCAAGCCACCAAAGCCAGCTAAAAAGTGAATAATCGACAACTAAAACTACAATTGTACTACTTCTTACTGGCTATTACTTCAACTTAGAAGCTTCTTCTGTGTTCTCCTATGGTGCTTTTAGTGTCTCCGCAGATCGCAGCACGCGACATAGCTTTGCAGACGATAAATGTAACCGTTTCAGAGAGTAGAGCGGCCAATGTGACTATGTGGCTTTAAGTCGATTCGATAACAAATGACGAAAACGGACGGATTTCTAAGCTTTTTACTACATATGAACACTTTTCACATTCTCCCGTGCAACGCGTCTGCTAGTCCTCCTTTCATGCAAAATCTTATGGTCCTAGGTCATATCCAAGCCACCAAAGCCGGCTAAAAAGTGAATAATCGACAACTAAAACTTGAATTGTAGTACTTCATACTGGCTATTGATTCAACTTTGAAGTTTCTTCTGTGTTCTACTATGGTGCTTTTAGTGTCTCCGCATACCGCAGCACGCGACATAGCTTTGCAGACGATAAATGTAACCATCCCAGAGAGAAAAGCGGCCAATGTGACGATCTGGCTTTAAGTCGATTCGATAACAAAGGACGAAAACGGACGGATTTCTCAGGTTTTTACTACATATGAACACTTTTCACATTCTCCCGTGCAACGCGGCTGTTAGTCCTCCTTTCATGCAAAATCTTATGGTCCTAGGTCATGTCCAAGCCACCAAAGCCGGCTAAAAAGTGAATAATCAACAACTAAAACTTCAATTGTACTACTTCTTTCTGGCTATTGCTTCAACTTAGAAGCTTCTTCAGTGTTCTACTATGGTGCTTTTAGTGTCTCCGCATACCGCAGCACGCGACATAGCTTTGCAGACGATAAATGTAACCGTCTCAGAGAGAAAAGCGGCCAATGTGACGATCTGGCTTTAAGTCGATTCGATAACAAATGACGAAAACGGACGGATTTCTCAGGTTTTTACTACATATGAACACTTTTCACATTCTCCCGTGCAACGCGTCGGCTAGTCCTCCTTTCCTGCAAAATTTTATGGTTCCACCTCATGTCCAAGCCACCAAAGCCGGCTAAAAAGTGAATAATCGACAACTAAAACTTCAATTGCACTACTTCTTACTGGCTATTACTTCAACATAGAAGCTTCTTCAGTGTTCTACTATGGTGCTTTTAGTGTTTCCGCATACTGCAGCACGCGGCATAGCTTTGCAGACGATAAATGTAACCGTTTCAGAGAGTAGAGCGGCCAATGTGACTATGTGGCTTTAAGTCGATTCGATAACAAATGACGAAAACGGACGGATTTCTCAGGTTTTTACTACATATGAACACTTTTCACATTCTCCCGTGCAACGCGTCGGCTAGTCCTCCTTTCATGCAAAATCTTAAGGTCCTAGGTCATGTCCAAGCCACCAAAGCCGGCTAAATAGTGAATAATCGACAACTAAATTTGAATTGAAATACTTCTTACTGGCTATTACTTCAACTTAGAAGCTTCCTCAGTGTTCTACTATGGTGCTTTTAGTGTTTCCGCATACTGCAGCATGCGACATAGCTTTGCAGACGATAAATGTAACCGTTTCAGAGAGTAGAGCGGCCAATGTGACTATGTTGATTTAAGTCGATTCGATAACAAATGACGAAAACGGACGGATTTCTCAGGTTTTTACTACATATGAACACTTTTCACATTCTCCCGTGCAACGCGTCTGCTAGTCCTCCTTTCATGCAAAATCTTATGGTCCTAGGTCATATCCAAGCCACCAAAGCCCGCTAAAAAGTGAATAATCGACAACTAAAACTTGAATTGTACTACTTCTTACTGGCTATTACTTCAACTTTGAAGTTTCTTCTGTGTTATACTATGGTGCTTTTAGTGTCTCCGCATACCGCAGCACGCGACATAGCTTTGCAGACGATAAATGTAACCGTCTCAGAGAGAAAAGCGGCCAATGTGGCGATCTGGCTTTACGTCGATTCGATAACAAATGACGAAAACGGACGGATTTCTCAGGTTTTTACTACATATGAACACTTTTCACATTCTCCCGTGCAACGCGGCTGTTAGTCCTCCTTTCATGCAAAATCTTATGGTCCTAGGTCATGTCCAAGCCACCAAAGCCGGCTAAAATGTGAATAATCGACAACTAAAACTTGAATTGTATTTCTTCTTACTGGCTATTACTTTAACTTAGAAGCTTCTTCTGTGTTCTACTATGGTGCTTTTAGTGTCTCCGCAGACCGCAGCACGTGACATAGCTTTGCAGACGATATATGTAACAGTCACAGAGAGAAAAGCGGCCAATGTGACGATCTGGCTTTAAGTCGATTCGATAACAAATGACGAAAACGGACGGATTTATCAGGTTTTTACCACATATGAACACTTTTCACATTCTCCCGTGCAACGCTGCTGCCAGTCCTCTTTTCATGTAAAATCTTATGGTCCCAGGTCATGTCCAAGCCACCAAAGCCGGCTAAAAAGTGAATAATCGACAACTAAAACTTCAATTGTACTGCTTCTTACTGGCTATTACTTCAACTTAGAAGCTTCTTCTGTGTTCTACTATGGTGCTTTTAGTGTCTCCGCATACCGCAGCACGCGACATAGCTTTGCAGACGATAAATGTAACCGTCTCAGAGAGAAAAGCGGCCAATGTGACGAACTGGCTTTAAGTCAATTCGATAACAAATGACGAAAACGGACGCATTTCTCAGGTTTTTACCACATATGAACACTTTTCGCATTCTGCCATGCAACGCGGCTGCTAGTCCTCCTTTCATGCAAAATCTTAAGGTCCTAGGTCATGTCCAAGCCACCAAAGCCGGCTAAAAAGTGAATAATCGACAACTAAAACTTCAATTGTACTACTTCTTACTTTCTATTACTTCAACTTAGAGGCTTCTTCTGTGTTCTCCTATGGTGCTTTTAGTGTCTCCGCAGACCGCAGCACGTGACATAGCTTTGCAGACGATATATGTAACAGTCTCAGAGAGAAAAGCGGCCAATCCGACGATCTGGCTTTAAGTCGATTCGATAACAAATGACGAAAACGGACGGATTTCTCAGGTTTTTACTACATATGAACACTTTTCACATTCTCCCGTGCAACGCGGCTGCTAGACCTCCTTTCATACAAAATCTTAAGGTCCTAGGTCATGTAAAAGCCACCAAAGCCGGCTAAAAAGTGAATAATCGACAACTAAAACTTTAATTGTACTACTTCTTACTGGCTGTTACTTCAACATAGAAGCTTCTTCTGTGTTCTACTATGGTGCTTTTAGTGTTTCCGCATACCGCAGCACGCGACATAGCTTTGCAGACGATAAATGTAACCGTTTCAGAGAGAAGAGTGGACAATGTGACGATCTGGCTTTAAGTCGATTCGATAACAAATGACGAAAACGGACGGATTTCTCAGGTTTTTACTACATATGAACACTTTTCACATTCTCCCGTGCAACGCGGCTGCTAGTCCTCCTTTCATGCAAAATCTTAAGGTCCTAGGTCATGTCCAAGCCACCAAAGCCGGCTAAAAAGTGAATAATCGACAACTAAATTTGAATTGAAATCTTACTGGCTATTACTTCAAATTAGAAGCTTCTTCTGTGTTCTACTATGGTGCTTTTAGGGTTTCCGCATACTGCAGCACGCGACATAGCTTTGCAGACGATAACTGTAACCGTTTCAGAGAGAAGAGCGGCAAATGTGACGATCTGGCTTTAAGTCGATTCGATAACAAATGACAAAAACGGACGGATTTCTCAGGTTTTTACTACATATGAACACTTTTCACATTCTCCCGTGCAACGCGGCTGCTAGTCCTCCTTTCATGCAAAATCTTATGGTCCTAGGTCATGTCCAAGCCACCAAAGCCGGCTAAAAAGTGAATAATCGACAACTAATACTTGAATTGTACTACTTCTTACTGGCTATTACTTCAACTTAGAAGCTTCTTCTGTGTTCTACTATGGTGCTTTTAGTGTCTCCGCATACCGCAGCACGCGACATAGCTTTGCAGACGATAAATGTAACCGTCTCAGAGAGAAAAGCGGCCAATGTGACGAACTGGCTTTAAGTCGATTCGATAACAAATGACGAAAACGGACGGATTTCTCAGGTTTTTACTACATATGAACTCTTTTCACTTTCTCCCATGCAACGCGGCAACTAGTCCTCCTTTCATGCAAAATCTTATGGTCCTAGGTCATGTCCAAGCCACCAAAGCCGGCTAAAAAGAGAATAATCGACAACTAAAACTTCAATTGTACTACTTCTTACTATCTATTACTTCAACATAGAAGCTTCTTCTGTGTTCTATTATGGTGCTTTTAGTGTTTCCGCATACTGCAGCACGCGACATAGCTTTGCAGACGATAAATGTAACCGTTTCAGAGAGTAGAGCGGCCAATGTGACTATGTGGCTTTAAGTCGATTCGATAACAAATGACGAAAACGGACGGATTTCTCAGGTTTTTACTACATATGAACACTTTTCACATTCTCCCGTGCAACGCGTCAGCTAGTCCTCCTTTCATGCAAAATCTTAAGGTCCTAGGTCACGTCCAAGCCACCAAAGCCGGCTAAATAGTGAATAATCGACAACTAAATTTGAATTGAAATACTTCTTACTGGCTATTACTTCAACTTAGAAGCTTCTTCAGTGTTCTACTATGGTGCTTTTAGTGTTTCCGCATACTGCAGCAGGCGACATAGCTTTGCAGACGATAAATGTAACCGTTTCAGAGAGTAGAGCGGCCAATGTGACTATGTGGCTTTAAGTCGATTCGATAACAAATGACGAAAACGGACGGATTTCTCAGGTTTTTACTACATATGAACACTTTTCACATTCTCCCGTGCAACGCGACTGCTAGTCCTCCTTTCATGCAAAATCTTATGATCCTAGGTCATATCCAAGCCACCAAAGCCGGCTAAAAAGTGAATAATCGACAACTAAAACTTGAATTGTACTACTTCTTACTGGCTATTACTTCAACTTTGAAGTTTCTTCTGTGTTATACTATGGTGCTTTTAGTGTCTCCGCATACCGCTGCACGCGACATAGCTTTGCAGACGATAAATGTAATCGTCCCAGAGAGAAAAGCGGCCAATGTGACGATCTGGCTTTAAGTCGATTCGATAACAAATGACGATAACGGACGGATTTATCAGGTTTTTACCACATATGAACACTTTTCACATTCTCCCGTGCAACGCGGCTGCCAGTCCTCCTTTCATGTAAAATCTTAAGGTCCCTTGTCATGTCCAAGCCACCAAAGCCGGCTAAAAAGTGAATAATCGACAACTAAAACTTCAATTGTACTACTTCTTACTGGCTATTACTTCAACTTAGAAGCATCTTCTGTGTTCTTCTATGGTGCTTTTAGTGTCTCCGCATACTGCAGCACGCGACATAGCTTTGCAGACAATAAGTGTAACCTTCTCAGAGAGAAAGGCGGCAAATGTGACGATCTGGCTTTAAGTCGATTCGATAACAAATGACGAAAACGGACGGATTTCTCAGGTTTTTACTACACATGAACACTTTTCACATTCTCCCATGCAACGCGGCTGCTAGTCCTCCTTTCATGCAAAATCGTAAGGTCCCAGGTCATGTCCAAGCCACCAAAGCCAGCTAAAAAGTGAATAATCGACAACTAAAACTACAGTTGTACTACTTCTTACTGGCTATTACTTCAACTTAGAAGCTTCTTCTGTGTTCTCCTATGGTGCTTTTAGTGTCTCCGCAGATCGCAGCACGCGACATAGCTTTGCAGACGATAAATGTAACCGTTTCAGAGAGTAGAGCGGCCAATGTGACTATGTGGCTTTAAGTCGATTCGATAACAAATGACGAAAACGGACGGATTTCTAAGCTTTTTACTACATATGAACACTTTTCACATTCTCCCGTGCAACGCGTCTGCTAGTCCTCCTTTCATGCAAAATCTTATGGTCCTAGGTCATATCCAAGCCACCAAAGCCGGCTAAAAAGTGAATAATCGACAACTAAAACTTGAATTGTAGTACTTCATACTGGCTATTGATTCAACTTTGAAGTTTCTTCTGTGTTCTACTATGGTGCTTTTAGTGTCTCCGCATACCGCAGCACGCGACATAGCTTTGCAGACGATAAATGTAACCATCCCAGAGAGAAAAGCGGCCAATGTGACGATCGGGCTTTAAGTCGATTCGATAACAAAGGACGAAAACGGACGGATTTCTCAGGTTTTTACTACATATGAACACTTTTCACATTCTCCCGTGCAACGCGGCTGTTAGTCCTCCTTTCATGCAAAATCTTATGGTCCTAGGTCATGTCCAAGCCACCAAAGCCGGCTAAAAAGTGAATAATCGACAACTAAAACTTCAATTGTACTACTTCTTTCTGGCTATTGCTTCAACTTAGAAGCTTCTTCAGTGTTCTACTATGGTGCTTTTAGTGTCTCCGCATACCGCAGCACGCGACATAGCTTTGGAGACGATAAATGTAACCGTCTCAGAGAGAAAAGCGGCCAATGTGACGATCTGGCTTTAAGACGATTCGATAACAAATGACGAAAACGGACGGATTTCTCAGGTTTTTACTACATATGAACACTTTTCACATTCTCCCGTGCAACGCGTCGGCTAGTCCTCCTTTCATGCAAAATCTTAAGGTCCTAGGTCATGTCCAAGCCACCAAAGCCGGCTAAATAGTGAATAATCGACAACTAAATTTGAATTGAAATACTTCTTACTGGCTATTACTTCAACTTAGAAGCTTCTTCAGTGTTCTACTATGGTGCTTTTAGTGTCTCCGCATACCGCAGCACGCGACATAGCTTTGCAGACGATAAATGTGACCGTCTCAGAGAGAAAAGCGGCCAATGTGACGATCTGGCTTAAAGTCGATTCGATAAGAGGTGACGAAAACGGACGGATTTCTCAGGTTTTGTCTACATATGAACACTTTTCACATTCTCCCGTGCAACGCGGCTGCTAGTCCTCCTTTCATGCAAAATGTTAAGGTCCTAGGTCATGTCCAAGCCACCAAAGCCGGCAAAAATGTGAATAATCGACAACTAAAACTTGAATTGTATTTCTTCTTACTGGCTATTACTTTAACTTAGAAGCTTCTTCTGTGTTCTACTATGGTGCTTTTAGTGTCTCCGCAGATCGCAGCACGCGACATAGCTTTGCAGACGATAAATGTAACCGTCTCAGAGAGAAAAGCGGCCAATGTGACGATCTGGCTTTAAGTCAATTCGATAACAAATGACGAAAACGGACGCATTTCTCAGGTTTTTACCACATATGAACACTTTTCACATTCTGCCATGCAACGCGGCTGCTAGTCCTCCTTTCATGCAAAATCTTAAGGTCCTAGGTCATGTCCAAGCCACCAAAGCCGGCTAAAAAGTGAATAATCGACAACTAAAACTTCAATTGTACTACTTCTTACTTTCTATTACTTCAACTTAGAAGCTTCTTCTGTGTTCTCCTATGGTGCTTTTAGTGTCTCCGCAGACCGCAGCACGTGACATAGCTTTGCAGACGATATATGTAACAGTCACAGAGAGAAAAGCGGCCAATGTGACGATCTGGCTTTAAGTCGATTCGATAACAAATGACGAAAACGGACGGATTTATCAGGTTTTTACCACATATGAACACTTTTCACATTCTCCCGTGCAACGCTGCTGCCAGTCCTCTTTTCATGTAAAATCTTATGGTCCCAGGTCATGTCCAAGCCACCAAAGCCGGCTAAAAAGTGAATAATCGACAACTAAAACTTCAATTGTACTACTTCTTACTGGCTATTACTTCAACTTAGAAGCTTCTTCTGTGTTCTACTATGGTGCTTTTAGTGTCTCCGCATACCGCAGCACGCGACATAGCTTTGCAGACGATAAATGTAACCGTCTCAGAGAGAAAAGCGGCCAATGTGACGAACTGGCTTTAAGTCAATTCGATAACAAATGACGAAAACGGACGCATTTCTCAGGTTTTTACCACATATGAACACTTTTCGCATTCTGCCATGCAACGCGGCTGCTAGTCCTCCTTTCATGCAAAATCTTAAGGTCCTAGGTCATGTCCAAGCCACCAAAGCCGGCTAAAAAGTGAATAATCGACAACTAAAACTTCAATTGTACTACTTCTTACTATCTATTACTTCAACATAGAAGCTTCTTCTGTGTTCTATTATGGTGCTTTTAGTGTTTCCGCATACTGCAGCACGCGACATAGCTTTGCAGACGATAAATGTAACCGTTTCAGAGAGTAGAGCGGCCAATGTGACTATGTGGCTTTAAGTCGATTCGATAACAAATGACGAAAACGGACGGATTTCTCAGGTTTTTACTACATATGAACACTTTTCACATTCTCCCGTGCAACGCGTCAGCTAGTCCTCCTTTCATGCAAAATCTTAAGGTCCTAGGTCACGTCCAAGCCACCAAAGCCGGCTAAATAGTGAATAATCGACAACTAAATTTGAATTGAAATACTTCTTACTGGCTATTACTTCAACTTAGAAGCTTCTTCAGTGTTCTACTATGGTGCTTTTAGTGTTTCCGCATACTGCAGCACGCGACATAGCTTTGCAGACGATTAATGTAACCGTTTCAGAGAGTAGAGCGGCCAATGTGACTATGTGGCTTTAAGTCGATTCGATAACAAATGACGAAAACGGACGGATTTCTCAGGTTTTTACTACATATGAACACTTTTCACATTCTCCCGTGCAACGCGACTGCTAGTCCTCCTTTCATGCAAAATCTTATGATCCTAGGTCATATCCAAGCCACCAAAGCCGGCTAAAAAGTGAATAATCGACAACTAAAACTTGAATTGTACTACTTCTTACTGGCTATTACTTCAACTTTGAAGTTTCTTCTGTGTTATACTATGGTGCTTTTAGTGTCTCCGCATACCGCTGCACGCGACATAGCTTTGCAGACGATAAATGTAACCGTCCCAGAGAGAAAAGCGGCCAATGTGACGATCTGGCTTTAAGTCGATTCGATAACAAATGACGATAACGGACGGATTTATCAGGTTTTTACCACATATGAACACTTTTCACATTCTCCCGTGCAACGCGGCTGCCAGTCCTCCTTTCATGTAAAATCTTAAGGTCCCTTGTCATGTCCAAGCCACCAAAGCCGGCTAAAAAGTGAATAATCGACAACTAAAACTTCAATTGTACTACTTCTTACTGGCTATTACTTCAACTTAGAAGCATCTTCTGTGTTCTTCTATGGTGCTTTTAGTGTCTCCGCATACTGCAGCACGCGACATAGCTTTGCAGACAATAAGTGTAACCTGCTCAGAGAGAAAGGCGGCAAATGTGACGATCTGGCTTTAAGTCGATTCGATAACAAATGACGAAAACGGACGGATTTCTCAGGTTTTTACTACACATGAACACTTTTCACATTCTCCCATGCAACGCGGCTGCTAGTCCTCCTTTCATGCAAAATCGTAAGGTCCCAGGTCATGTCCAAGCCACCAAAGCCGGCTAAAAAGTGAATAATCGACAACTAAAACTACAATTGTACTACTTCTTACTGGCTATTACTTCAACTTAGAAGCTTCTTCTGTGTTCTCCTATGGTGCTTTTAGTGTCTCCGCAGATCGCAGCACGCGACATAGCTTTGCAGACGATAAATGTAACCGTTTCAGAGAGTAGAGCGGCCAATGTGACTATGTGGCTTTAAGTCGATTCGATAACAAATGACGAAAACGGACGGATTTCTAAGCTTTTTACTACATATGAACACTTTTCACATTCTCCCGTGCAACGCGTCTGCTAGTCCTCCTTTCATGCAAAATCTTATGGTCCTAGGTCATATCCAAGCCACCAAAGCCGGCTAAAAAGTGAATAATCGACAACTAAAACTTGAATTGTAGTACTTCATACTGGCTATTGATTCAACTTTGAAGTTTCTTCTGTGTTCTACTATGGTGCTTTTAGTGTCTCCGCATACCGCAGCACGCGACATAGCTTTGCAGACGATAAATGTAACCATCCCAGAGAGAAAAGCGGCCAATGTGACGATCTGGCTTTAAGTCGATTCGATAACAAATGAAGAAAACGGACGGATTTCTCAGGTTTTTACTACATATGAACACTTTTCACATTCTCCCGTGCAACGCGTCGGCTAGTCCTCCTTTCCTGCAAAATTTTATGGTTCCACCTCATGTCCAAGCCACCAAAGCCGGCTAAAATGTGAATAATCGACAACTAAAACTTCAATTGCACTACTTCTTACTGGCTATTACTTCAACATAGAAGCTTCTTCAGTGTTCTACTATGGTGCTTTTAGTGTTTCCGCATACTGCAGCACGCGGCATAGCTTTGCAGACGATAAATGTAACCGTTTCAGAGAGTAGAGCGGCCAATGTGACTATGTGGCTTTAAGTCGATTCGATAACAAATGACGAAAACGGACGGATTTCTCAGGTTTTTAGTACATATGAACACTTTTCACATTCTCCCGTGCAACGCGTCGGCTAGTCCTCCTTTCATGCAAAATCTTAAGGTCCTAGGTCATGTCCAAGCCACCAAAGCCGGCTAAATAGTGAATAATCGACAACTAAATTTGAATTGAAATACTTCTTACTGGCTATTACTTCAACTTAGAAGCTTCTTCAGTGTTCTACTATGGTGCTTTTAGTGTTTCCGCATACTGCAGCACGCGACATAGCTTTGCAGACGATAAATGTAACCGTTTCAGAGAGTAGAGCGGCCAATGTGACTATGTGGCTTTAAGTCGATTCGATAACAAATGACGAAAACGGACGGATTTCTCAGGTTTTTACTACATATGAACACTTTTCACATTCTCCCGTGCAACGCGTCTGCTAGTCCTCCTTTCATGCAAAATCTTATGGTCCTAGGTCATATCCAAGCCACCAAAGCCCGCTAAAAAGTGAATAATCGACAACTAAAACTTGAATTGTACTACTTCTTACTGGCTATTACTTCAACTTTGAAGTTTCTTCTGTGTTATACTATGGTGCTTTTAGTGTCTCCGCATACCGCAGCACGCGACATAGCTTTGCAGACGATAAATGTAACCGTCTCAGAGAGAAAAGCGGCCAATGTGGCGATCTGGCTTTACGTCGATTCGATAACAAATGACGAAAACGGACGGATTTCTCAGGTTTTTACTACATATGAACACTTTTCACATTCTCCCGTGCAACGCGGCTGTTAGTCCTCCTTTCATGCAAAATCTTATGGTCCTAGGTCATGTCCAAGCCACCAAAGCCGGCTAAAAAGTGAATAATCGACAACTAAAACTTCAATTGTACTACTTCTTTCTGGCTATTGCTTCAACTTAGAAGCTTCTTCAGTGTTCTACTATGGTGCTTTTAGTGTCTCCGCATACCGCAGCACGCGACATAGCTTTGCAGACGATAAATGTGACCGTCTCAGAGAGAAAAGCGGCCAATGTGACGATCTGGCTTAAAGTCGATTCGATAAGAGGTGACGAAAACGGACGGATTTCTCAGGTTTTGTCTACATATGAACACTTTCCACATTCTCCCGTGCAACGCGGCTGCTAGTCCTCCTTTCATGCAAAATGTTAAGGTCCTAGGTCATGTCCAAGCCACCAAAGCCGGCTAAAATGTGAATAATCGACAACTAAAACTTGAATTGTATTTCTTCTTACTGGCTATTACTTTAACTTAGAAGCTTCTTCTGTGTTCTACTATGGTGCTTTTAGTGTCTCCGCAGATCGCAGCACGCGACATAGCTTTGCAGACGATAAATGTAACCGTCTCAGAGAGAAAAGCGGCCAATGTGACGATCTGGCTTTAAGTCAATTCGATAACAAATGACGAAAACGGACGCATTTCTCAGGTTTTTACCACATATGAACACTTTTCACATTCTGCCATGCAACGCGGCTGCTAGTCCTCCTTTTATGCAAAATCTTAAGGTCCTAGGTCATGTCCAAGCCACCAAAGCCGGCTAAAAAGTGAATAATCGACAACTAAAACTTCAATTGTACTACTTCTTACTTTCTATTACTTCAACTTAGAAGCTTCTTCTGTGTTCTCCTATGGTGCTTTTAGTGTCTCCGCAGACCGCAGCACGTGACATAGCTTTGCAGACGATATATGTAACAGTCACAGAGAGAAAAGCGGCCAATGTGACGATCTGGCTTTAAGTCGATTCGATAACAAATGACGAAAACGGACGGATTTATCAGGTTTTTACCACATATGAACACTTTTCACATTCTCCCGTGCAACGCTGCTGCCAGTCCTCTTTTCATGTAAAATCTTATGGTCCCAGGTCATGTCCAAGCCACCAAAGCCGGCAAAAAAGTGAATAATCGACAACTAAAACTTCAATTGTACTACTTCTTACTGGCTATTACTTCAACTTAGAAGCTTCTTCTGTGTTCTACTATGGTGCTTTTAGTGTCTCCGCATACCGCAGCACGCGACATAGCTTTGCAGACGATAAATGTAACCGTCTCAGAGAGAAAAGCGGCCAATGTGACGAACTGGCTTTAAGTCAATTCGATAACAAATGACGAAAACGGACGCATTTCTCAGGTTTTTACCACATATGAACACTTTTCACATTCTCCCGTGCAACGCGGCTGCTAGACCTCCTATCATACAAAATCTTAAGGTCCTAGGTCATGTAAAAGCCACCAAAGCCGGCTAAAAAGTGAATAATCGACAACTAAAACTTTAATTGTACTACTTCTTACTGGCTGTTACTTCAACATAGAAGCTTCTTCTGTGTTCTACTATGGTGCTTTTAGTGTTTCCGCATACCGCAGCACGCGACATAGCTTTGCAGACGATAAATGTAACCGTTTCAGAGAGAAGAGTGGACAATGTGACGATCTGGCTTTAAGTCGATTCGATAACAAATGACGAAAACGGACGGATTTCTCAGGTTTTTACTACATATGAACACTTTTCACATTCTCCCGTGCAACGCGGCTGCTAGTCCTCCTTTCATGCAAAATCTTAAGGTCCTAGGTCATGTCCAAGCCACCAAAGCCGGCTAAAAAGTGAATAATCGACAACTAAATTTGAATTGAAATACTTCTTACTGGCTATTACTTCAACTTAGAAGCTTCTTCTGTGTTCTACTATGGTGCTTTTAGGGTTTCCGCATACTGCAGCACGCGACATAGCTTTGCAGACGATAACTGTAACCGTTTCAGAGAGAAGAGAGGCCAATGTGACGATCTGGCTTTAAGTCGATTCGATAACAAATGACAAAAACGGACGGATTTCTCAGGTTTTTACTACATATGAACACTTTTCACATTCTCCCGTGCAACGCGGCTGCTAGTCCTCCTTTCATGCAAAATCTTATGGTCCTAGGTCATGTCCAAGCCACCAAAGCCGGCTAAAAAGTGAATAATCGACAACTAATACTTGAATTGTACTACTTCTTACTGGCTATTACTTCAACTTAGAAGCTTCTTCTGTGTTCTACTATGGTGCTTTTAGTGTCTCCGCATACCGTAGCACGCGACATAGCTTTGCAGACGATAAATGTAACCGTCTCAGAGAGAAAAGCGGCCAATGTGACGAACTGGCTTTAAGTCGATTCGATAACAAATGACGAAAACGGACGGATTTCTCAGGTTTTTACTACATATGAACTCTTTTCACTTTCTCCCATGCAACGCGGCAACTAGTCCTCCTTTCATGCAAAATCTTATGGTCCTAGGTCATGTCCAAGCCACCAAAGCCGGCTAAAAAGAGAATAATCGACAACTAAAACTTCAATTGTACTACTTCTTACTAACTATTACTTCAACATAGAAGCTTCTTCTGTGTTCTATTATGGTGCTTTTAGTGTTTCCGCATACTGCAGCACGCGACATAGCTTTGCAGACGATAAATGTAACCGTTTCAGAGAGTAGAGCGGCCAATGTGACTATGTGGCTTTAAGTCGATTCGATAACAAATGACGAAAACGGACGGATTTCTCAGGTTTTTACTACATATGAACACTTTTCACATTCTCCCGTGCAACGCGTCAGCTAGTCCTCCTTTCATGCAAAATCTTAAGGTCCTAGGTCACGTCCAAGCCACCAAAGCCGGCTAAATAGTGAATAATCGACAACTAAATTTGAATTGAAATACTTCTTACTGGCTATTACTTCAACTTAGAAGCTTCTTCAGTGTTCTACTATGGTGCTTTTAGTGTTTCCGCATACTGCAGCACGCGACATAGCTTTGCAAACGATTAATGTAACCGTTTCAGAGAGTAGAGCGGCCAATGTGACTATGTGGCTTTAAGTCGATTCGATAACAAATGACGAAAACGGACGGATTTCTCAGGTTTTTACTACATATGAACACTTTTCACATTCTCCCGTGCAACGCGACTGCTAGTCCTCCTTTCATGCAAAATCTTATGATCCTAGGTCATATCCAAGCCACCAAAGCCGGCTAAAAAGTGAATAATCGACAACTAAAACTCGAATTGTACTACTTCTTACTGGCTATTACTTCAACTTTGAAGTTTCTTCTGTGTTATACTATGGTGCTTTTAGTGTCTCCGCATACCGCTGCACGCGACATAGCTTTGCAGACGATAAATGTAACCGTCCCAGAGAGAAAAGCGGCCAATGTGACGATCTGGCTTTAAGTCGATTCGATAACAAATGACGATAACGGACGGATTTATCAGGTTTTTACCACATATGAACACTTTTCACATTCTCCCGTGCAACGCGGCTGCCAGTCCTCCTTTCATGTAAAATCTTAAGGTCCCTTGTCATGTCCAAGCCACCAAAGCCGGCTAAAAAGTGAATAATCGACAACTAAAACTTCAATTGTACTACTTCTTACTGGCTATTACTTCAACTTAGAAGCATCTTCTGTGTTCTTCTATGGTGCTTTTAGTGTCTCCGCATACTGCAGCACGCGACATAGCTTTGCAGACAATAAGTGTAACCTTCTCAGAGAGAAAGGCGGCAAATGTGACGATCTGGCTTTAAGTCGATTCGATAACAAATGACGAAAACGGACGGATTTCTCAGGTTTTTACTACACATGAACACTTTTCACATTCTCCCATGCAACGCGGCTGCTAGTCCTCCTTTCAATCAAAATCGTAAGGTCCCAGGTCATGTCCAAGCCACCAAAGCCAGCTAAAAAGTGAATAATCGACAACTAAAACTACAATTGTACTACTTCTTACTGGCTATTACTTCAACTTAGAAGCTTCTTCTGTGTTCTCCTATGGTGCTTTTAGTGTCTCCGCAGATCGCAGCACGCGACATAGCTTTGCAGACGATAAATGTAACCGTTTCAGAGAGTAGAGCGGCCAATGTGACTATGTGGCTTTAAGTCGATTCGATAACAAATGACGAAAACGGACGGATTTCTAAGCTTTTTACTACATATGAACACTTTTCACATTCTCCCGTGCAACGCGTCTGCTAGTCCTCCTTTCATGCAAAATCTTATGGTCCTAGGTCATATCCAAGCCACCAAAGCCGGCTAAAAAGTGAATAATCGACAACTAAAACTTGAATTGTAGTACTTCATACTGGCTATTGATTCAACTTTGAAGTTTCTTCTGTGTTCTACTATGGTGCTTTTAGTGTCTCCGCATACCGCAGCACGCGACATAGCTTTGCAGACGATAAATGTAACCATCCCAGAGAGAAAAGCGGCCAATGTGACGATCTGGCTTTAAGTCGATTCGATAACAAAGGACGAAAACGGACGGATTTCTCAGGTTTTTACTACATATGAACACTTTTCACATTCTCCCGTGCAACGCGGCTGTTAGTCCTCCTTTCATGCAAAATCTTATGGTCCTAGGTCATGTCCAAGCCACCAAAGCCGGCTAAAAAGTGAATAATCGACAACTAAAACTTCAATTGTACTACTTCTTTCTGGCTATTGCTTCAACTTAGAAGCTTCTTCAGTGTTCTACTATGGTGCTTTTAGTGTCTCCGCATACCGCAGCACGCGACATAGCTTTGCAGACGATAAATGTAACCGTCTCAGAGAGAAAAGCGGCCAATGTGACGATCTGGCTTTAAGTCGATTCGATAACAAATGACGAAAACGGACGGATTTCTCAGGTTTTTACTACATATGAACACTTTTCACATTCTCCCGTGCAACGCGTCGGCTAGTCCTCCTTTCCTGCAAAATTTTATGGTTCCACCTCATGTCCAAGCCACCAAAGCCGGCTAAAAAGTGAATAATCGACAACTAAAACTTCAATTGCACTACTTCTTACTGGCTATTACTTCAACATAGAAGCTTCTTCAGTGTTCTACTATGGTGCTTTTAGTGTTTCCGCATACTGCAGCACGCGGCATAGCTTTGCAGACGATAAATGTAACCGTTTCAGAGAGTAGAGCGGCCAATGTGACTATGTGGCTTTAAGTCGATTCGATAACAAATGACGAAAACGGACGGATTTCTCAGGTTTTTACTACATATGAACACTTTTCACATTCTCCCGTGCAACGCGTCGGCTAGTCCTCCTTTCATGCAAAATCTTAAGGTCCTAGGTCATGTCCAAGCCACAAAAGCCGGCTAAATAGTGAATAATCGACAACTAAATTTGAATTGAAATACTTCTTACTGGCTATTACTTCAACTTAGAAGCTTCTTCAGTGTTCTACTATGGTGCTTTTAGTGTTTCCGCATACTGCAGCACGCGACATAGCTTTGCAGACGATAAATGTAACCGTTTCAGAGAGTAGAGCGGCCAATGTGACTATGTGGCTTTAAGTCGATTCGATAACAAATGACGAAAACGGACGGATTTCTCAGGTTTTTACTACATATGAACACTTTTCACATTCTCCCGTGCAACGCGTCTGCTAGTCCTCCTTTCATGCAAAATCTTATGGTCCTAGGTCATATCCAAGCCACCAAAGCCCGCTAAAAAGTGAATAATCGACAACTAAAACTTGAATTGTACTACTTCTTACTGGCTATTACTTCAACTTTGAAGTTTCTTCTGTGTTATACTATGGTGCTTTTAGTGTCTCCGCATACCGCAGCACGCGACATAGCTTTGCAGACGATAAATGTAACCGTCTCAGAGAGAAAAGCGGCCAATGTGGCGATCTGGCTTTACGTCGATTCGATAACAAATGACGAAAACGGACGGATTTCTCAGGTTTTTACTACATATGAACACTTTTCACATTCTCCCGTGCAACGCGGCTGTTAGTCCTCCTTTCATGCAAAATCTTATGGTCCTAGGTCATGTCCAAGCCACCAAAGCCGGCTAAAAAGTGAATAATCGACAACTAAAACTTCAATTGTACTACTTCTTTCTGGCTATTGCTTCAACTTAGAAGCTTCTTCAGTGTTCTACTATGGTGCTTTTAGTGTCTCCGCATACCGCAGCACGCGACATAGCTTTGCAGACGATAAATGTGACCGTCTCAGAGAGAAAAGCGGCCAATGTGACGATCTGGCTTAAAGTCGATTCGATAAGAGGTGACGAAAACGGACGGATTTCTCAGGTTTTGTCTACATATGAACACTTTTCACATTCTCCCGTGCAACGCGGCTGCTAGTCCTCCTTTCATGCAAAATGTTAAGGTCCTAGGTCATGTCCAAGCCACCAAAGCCGGCTAAAATGTGAATAATCGACAACTAAAACTTGAATTGTATTTCTTCTTACTGGCTATTACTTTAACTTAGAAGCTTCTTCTGTGTTCTACTATGGTGCTTTTAGTGTCTCCGCAGATCGCAGCACGCGACATAGCTTTGCAGACGATAAATGTAACCGTCTCAGAGAGAAAAGCGGCCAATGTGACGATCTGGCTTTAAGTCAATTCGATAACAAATGACGAAAACGGACGCATTTCTCAGGTTTTTACCACATATGAACACTTTTCACATTCTGCCATGCAACGCGGCTGCTAGTCCTCCTTTCATGCAAAATCTTAAGGTCCTAGGTCATGTCCAAGCCACCAAAGCCGGCTAAAAAGTGAATAATCGACAACTAAAACTTCAATTGTACTACTTCTTACTTTCTATTACTTCAACTTAGAAGCTTCTTCTGTGTTCTCCTATGGTGCTTTTAGTGTCTCCGCAGACCGCAGCACGTGACATAGCTTTGCAGACGATATATGTAACAGTCACAGAGAGAAAAGCGGCCAATGTGACGATCTGGCTTTAAGTCGATTCGATAACAAATGACGAAAACGGACGGATTTATCAGGTTTTTACCACATATGAACACTTTTCACATTCTCCCGTGCAACGCTGCTGCCAGTCCTCTTTTCATGTAAAATCTTATGGTCCCAGGTCATGTCCAAGCCACCAAAGCCGGCTAAAAAGTGAATAATCGACAACTAAAACTTCAATTGTACTACTTCTTACTGGCTATTACTTCAACTTAGAAGCTTCTTCTGTGTTCTACTATGGTGCTTTTAGTGTCTCCGCATACCGCAGCACGCGACATAGCTTTGCAGACGATAAATGTAACCGTCTCAGAGAGAAAAGCGGCCAATGTGACGAACTGGCTTTAAGTCAATTCGATAACAAATGACGAAAACGGACGCATTTCTCAGGTTTTTACCACATATGAACACTTTTCGCATTCTGCCATGCAACGCGGCTGCTAGTCCTCCTTTCATGCAAAATCTTAAGGTCCTAGGTCATGTCCAAGCCACCAAAGCCGGCTAAAAAGTGAATAATCGACAACTAAAACTTCAATTGTACTACTTCTTACTTTCTATTACTTCAACTTAGAAGCTTCTTCTGTGTTCTCCTATGGTGCTTTTAGTGTCTCCGCAGACCGCAGCACGTGACATAGCTTTGCAGACGATATATGTAACAGTCTCAGAGAGAAAAGCGGCCAATCCGACGATCTGGCTTTAAGTCGATTCGATAACAAATGACGAAAACGGACGGATTTCTCAGGTTTTTACTACATATGAACACTTTTCACATTCTCCCGTGCAACGCGGCTGCTAGACCTCCTTTCATACAAAATCTTAAGGTCCTAGGTCATGTAAAAGCCACCAAAGCCGGCTAAAAAGTGAATAATCGACAACTAAAACTTTAATTGTACTACTTCTTACTGGCTGTTACTTCAACATAGAAGCTTCTTTTGTGTTCTACTATGGTGCTTTTAGTGTTTCCGCATACCGCAGCACGCGACATAGCTTTGCAGACGATAAATGTAACCGTTTCAGAGAGAAGAGTGGACAATGTGACGATCTGGCTTTAAGTCGATTCGATAACAAATGACGAAAACGGACGGATTTCTCAGGTTTTTACTACATATGAACACTTTTCACATTCTCCCGTGCAACGCGGCTGCTAGTCCTCCTTTCATGCAAAATCTTAAGGTCCTAGGTCATGTCCAAGCCACCAAAGCCGGCTAAAAAGTGAATAATCGACAACTAAATTTGAATTGAAATACTTCTTACTGGCTATTACTTCAACTTAGAAGCTTCTTCTGTGTTCTACTATGGTGCTTTTAGGGTTTCCGCATACTGCAGCACGCGACATAGCTTTGCAGACGATAACTGTAACCGTTTCAGAGAGAAGAGAGGCCAATGTGACGATCTGGCTTTAAGTCGATTCGATAACAAATGACAAAAACGGACGGATTTCTCAGGTTTTTACTACATATGAACACTTTTCACATTCTCCCGTGCAACGCGGCTGCTAGTCCTCCTTTCATGCAAAATCTTATGGTCCTAGGTCATGTCCAAGCCACCAAAGCCGGCTAAAAAGTGAATAATCGACAACTAATACTTGAATTGTACTACTTCTTACTGGCTATTACTTCAACTTAGAAGCTTCTTCTGTGTTCTACTATGGTGCTTTTAGTGTCTCCGCATACCGCAGCACGCGACATAGCTTTGCAGACGATAAATGTAACCGTCTCAGAGAGAAAAGCGGCCAATGTGACGAACTGGCTTTAAGTCGATTCGATAACAAATGACGAAAACGGACGGATTTCTCAGGTTTTTACTACATATGAACTCTTTTCACTTTCTCCCATGCAACGCGGCAACTATTCCTCCTTTCATGCAAAATCTTATGGTCCTAGGTCATGTCCAAGCCACCAAAGCCGGCTAAAAAGAGAATAATCGACAACTAAAACTTCAATTGTACTACTTCTTACTGGCTATTACTTCAACTTAGAAGCTTCTTCTGTGTTCTACTATGGTGCTTTTAGTGTCTCCGCATACCGCAGCACGCGACATAGCTTTGCAGACGATAAATGTAACCGTCTCAGAGAGAAAAGCGGCCAATGTGACGAACTGGCTTTAAGTCGATTCGATAACAAATGACGAAAACGGACGGATTTCTCAGGTTTTTAATACATATGAACTCTTTTCACTTTCTCCCATGCAACGCGGCAACTAGTCCTCCTTTCATGCAAAATCTTAAGGTCCTAGGTCATGTCCAAGCCACCAAAGCCTGCTAAAATGTGAATAATCGACAACTAAAACTTGAATTCTTTTACTTCTTACTGGCTATTACTTCAACTTAGAAGCTTCTTCAGTGTTCTACTATGGTGCTTTTAGTGTCTCCGCATACCGCAGCACGCGACATAGCTTTGCAGACGATAAATGTAACCGTCTCAGAGAGAAAAGCTTCCAATGTGACGATCTGGCTTAAAGTCGATTCGATAAGAGGTGACGAAAACGGACGGATTTCTCAGGTTTTTACTACATATGAACACTTTTCACATTCTCCCGTGCAACGCGGCTGTTAGTCCTCCTTTCATGCATAATCTTATGGTCCTAGGTCATGTCCAAGCCACCAAAGCCGGCTAAAAAGTGAATAATCGACAACTAAAACTTGAATTGTACTACTTCTTACTGGCTATTGCTTCAACTTAGAAGCTTCTTCAGTGTTCTACTATGGTGCTTTTAGTGTCTCCGCATACCGCAGCAGGCGACATAGATTTGCAGACGATAAATGTAACCGTCTCCGAGAGAAAAGCAGCCAATGTGACGATCTGGCTTTAAGACGATTTGATAACAAATGACGAAAACGATGGATCTCTCAAGTTTTTACTACATATGAACACTTTTCACATTCTCCGCTGCAACGTGGCTGCTAGTCTTCCTTTCATGCAAAATTTTATGGTTCCACCTCATGTCCAAGCCACCAAAGCCGGCTAAAAAGTGAATAATCGACAACTAAAAGTTCAATTGTACTACTTCTTACTGGCTATTACTTCAACATAGAAGCTTTTTCAGTGTTCTACTATGGTGCTTTTAGTGTTTCCACATAACGCAGCACGCGACATTGCTTTGTAGACGATAAATGTAACCGTTTCAGAGAGAAGAGCGGCCAATGTGACGATCTGGCTTTAAGTCGATTCGATAACAAATGACGAAAACGGACGGATTTCTCAGGTTTTTACTACATATGAACACTTTTCACATTCTCCCGTGCAACGCGGCTGCTAGTCCTCCTTTCATGCAAAATGTTAAGGTCCTAGGTCATATCCAAGCCACCAAAGCCGGCTAAAATGTGAATAATCGACAACTAAAACTTCAATTGTACTACTTCTTACTGGCTATTACTTCAACTTAGAAGCTTCTTCTGTGTTCTACTATGGTGCTTTTAGTGTCTCCGCATACCGCAGCACGCGACATAGCTTTGCAGACGATAAATGTAACCGTCTCAGAGAGAAAAGCGGCCAATGTGACGATCTGGCTTTAAGTCAATTCGATAACAAATGACGAAAACGGACGCATTTCTCAGGTTTTTACCACATATGGACACTTTTCACATTCTGCCATGCAACGCGGCTGCTAGTCCTCCTTTCATGCAAAATCTTAAGGTCCTAGGTCATGTCCAAGCCACCAAAGCCGGCTAAAAAGTGAATAATCGACAACTAAAACTTCAATTGTACTACTTCTTACATTCTATTACTTCAACTTAGAAGCTTCTTCTGTGTTCTCCTATGGTGCTTTTAGTGTCTCCGCAGACCGCAGCACGTGACATAGCTTTGCAGACGATAAATGTAACAGTCTCAGAGAGAAAAGCAGCCAATGTGAGGATCTGGCTTTAAGACGATTTGATAACAAATGACGAAAACGATGGATTTCTCAGGTTTTTACTACATATGAACACTTTTCACATTCTCCGGTGCAACGTGGCTGCTAGTCTTCCTATCCTGCAAAATTTTATGGTTCCACCTCATGTCCAAGCCACCAAAGCCGGCTAAAAAGTGAAAAATCGACAACTAAAACTTCAATTGCACTACTTCTTACTGGCTATTACTTCAACATAGAAGCTTCTTCAGTGTTCTACTATGGTGCTTTTAGTGTTTCCCCATACTGCAGCACGCGACATAGCTTTGCAGACGATAAATGTAACCGTTTCAGAGAGTAGAGCGGCCAATGTGACTATGTGGCTTTAAGTCGATTCGATAACAAATGACGAAAACGGACGGATTTCTCAGGTTTTTACTACATATGAACACTTTTCACATTCTCCCGTGCAACGCGTCTGCTAGTCCTCCTTTCATGCAAAATCTTAAGCTCCTAGGTCATGTCCAAGCCACCAAAGCCGGCTAAATAGTGAATAATCGACAACTAAATTTGAATTGAAATACTTCTTACTGGCTATTACTTCAACTTAGAAGCTTCTTCAGTGTTCTACTATGGTGCTTTTAGTGTTTCCGCATACTGCAGCACGCGACATAGCTTTGCAGACGATAAATGTAACCGTTTCAGAGAGTAGAGCGGCCAATGTGACTATGTGGCTTTAAGTCGATTCGATAACAAATGACGAAAACGGACAGATTTCTCAGGTTTTTACTACATATGAACACTTTTCACATTCTCCCGTGCAACGCGTCTGCTAGTCCTCCTTTCATGCAAAATCTTATGGTCCTAGGTCATATCCAAGCCACCAAAGCCCGCTAAAAAGTGAATAATCGACAACTAAAACTTCAATTGTACTACTTCTTACTGGCTATTACTTCAACTTTGAAGTTTCTTCTGTGGTATACTATGGTGCTTTTAGTGTCTCCGCATACCGCAGCACGCGACATAGCTTTGCAGACGATAAATGTAACCGTCCCAGAGAGAAAAGCGGCCAATGTGACGATCTGGCTTTAAGTCGATTCGATAACAAATGACGAAAACGGACGGATTTCTCAGGTTTTTACTACATATGAACACTTTTCACATTCTCCCGTGCAACGCGGCTGTTAGTCCTCCTTTCATGCAAAATCTTATGGTTCCACCTCATGTCCAAGCCACCAAAGCCGGCTAAAAAGTGAATAATCGACAACTAAAACTTCAATTGTACTACTTCTTTCTGGCTATTGCTTCAACTTAGAAGCTTCTTCAGTGTTCTACTATGGTGCTTTTAGTGTCTCCGCATACCGCAGCACGCGACATAGCTTTGCAGACGATAAATGTGACCGTCTCAGAGAGAAAAGCGGCCAATGTGACGATCTGGCTTAAAGTCGATTCGATAAGAGGTGACGAAAACGGGTGGATTTCTCAGGTTTTGACTACATATGAACACTTTTCACATTCTCCCGTGCAACGCGGCTGCTAGTCCTCCTTTCATGCAAAATGTTAAGGTCCTAGGTCATGTCCAAGCCACCAAAGCCGGCTAAAATGTGAATAATCGACAACTAAAACTTGAATTGTATTTCTTCTTACTGGCTATTACTTTAACTTAGAAGCTTCTTCTGTGTTCTACTATGGTGCTTTTAGTGTCTCCGCAGATCGCAGCACGCGACATAGCTTTGCAGACGATAAATGTAACCGTCTCAGAGAGAAAAGCGGACAATGTGACGATCTGGCTTTAAGTCAATTCGATAACAAATGACGAAAACGGACGCATTTCTCAGGTTTTTACCACATATGAACACTTTTCACATTCTGCCATGCAACACGGCTGCTAGTCCTCCTTTCATGCAAAATCTTAAGGTCCTAGGTCATGTCCAAGCCACCAAAGCCGGCTAAAAAGTGAATAATCGACAACTAAAACTTCAATTGTACTACTTCTTACTTTCTATTACTTCAACTTAGAAGCTTCTTCTGTGTTCTCCTATGGTGCTTTTAGTGTCTCCGCAGACCGCAGCACGTGACATAGCTTTGCAGACGATATATGTAACAGTCTCAGAGAGAAAAGCGGCCAATGTGACGATCTGGCTTTAAGTCGATTCGATAACAAATGACGAAAACGGACGGATTTATCAGGTTTTTACCACATATGAACACTTTTCACATTCTCCCGTGCAACGCTGCTGCCAGTCCTCTTTTCATGTAAAATCTTATGGTCCCAGGTCATGTCCAAGCCACCAAAGCCGGCTAAAAAGTGAATAATCGACAACTAAAACTTCAATTGTACTACTTCTTACTGGCTATTACTTCAACTTAGAAGCTTCTTCTGTGTTCTACTATGGTGCTTTTAGTGTTTCCGCATACCGCAGCACGCGACATAGCTTTGCAGACGATAAATGTAACCGTTTCAGAGAGAAGAGGGGACAATGTGACGATCTGGCTTTAAGTCGATTCGATAACAAATGACGAAAACGGACGGATTTCTCAGGTTTTTACTACATATGAACACTTTTCACATTCTCCCGTGCAACGCGGCTGCTAGTCCTCCTTTCATGCAAAATCTTAAGGTCCTAGGTCATGTCCAAGCCACCAAAGCCGGCTAAAAAGTGAATAATCGACAACTAAATTTGAATTGAAATACTTCTTACTGGCTATTACTTCAACTTATAAGCTTCTTCTGTGTTCTACTATGGTGATTTTAGGGTAACCGCATACTGCAGCACGCGACATAGCTTTGCAGACGATAACTGTAACCGTTTCAGAGAGAAGAGAGGCCAATGTGACGATCTGGCTTTAAGTCGATTCGATAACAAATGACAAAAACGGACGGATTTCTCAGGTTTTAACTACATATGAACACTTTTCACATTCTCCCGTGCAACGCGGCTGCTAGTCCTCCTTTCATGCAAAATCTTATGGTCCTAGGTCATGTCCAAGCCACCAAAGCCGGCTAAAAAGTGAATAATCGACAACTAATACTTGAATTGTACTACTTCTTACTGGCTATTACTTCAACTTAGAAGCTTCTTCTGTGTTCTACTATGGTGCTTTTAGTGTCTCCGCATACCGCAGCACGCGACATAGCTTTGCAGACGATAAATGTAACCGTCTCAGAAAGAAAAGCGGCCAATGTGACGAACTGGCTTTAAGTCGATTCGATAACAAATGACGAAAACGGACGGATTTCTCAGGTTTTTACTACATATGAACACTTTTCACATTCTCCCGTGCCACGCGGCTGCTAGTCCTCCTTTCATGGAAAATCTTAAGGTCCTAGGTCATGTCCAAGCCACCAAAGCCTGCTAAAATGTGAATAATCGACAACTAAAACTTGAATTGTATTACTTCTTACTGGCTATTACTTCAACTTAGAAGCTTCTTCAGTGTTCTACTATGGTGCTTTTAGTGTCTCCGCATACCGCAGCACGCGACATAGCTTTGCAGACGATAAATGTAACCGTCTCAGAGAGAAAAGCGGCCAATGTGACGATCTGGCTTAAAGTCGATTCGATAAGAGGTGACGAAAACGGACGGATTTCTCTGGTTTTTACTACATATGAACACTTTTCACATTCTCCCGTGCAACGCGGCTGTTAGTCCTCCTTTCATGCAAAATCTTATGGTCTTAGGTCATGTCCAAGCCACCAAAGCCGGCTAAAAAGTGAATAATCGACAACTAAAACTTGAATTGTACTACTTCTTACTGGCTATTGCTTCAACTTAGAAGCTTCTTCAGTGTTCTACTATGGTGCTTTTAGTGTCTCCGCATACCGCAGCAGGCGACATAGATTTGCAGACGATAAATGTAACCGTCTCAGAGAGAAAAGCAGCCAATGTGACGATCTGGCTTTAAGACGATTTGATAACAAATGACGAAAACGATGGATCTCTCAGGTTTTTACTACATATGAACACTTTTCACATTCTCCCGTGCAACGCGGCTGCTAGTCCTCCTTTCATGCAAAATGTTAAGGTCCTAGGTCATGTCCAAGCCACCAAAGCCGGCTAAAATGTGAATAATCGACAACTAAAACTTGAATTGTATTTCTTCTTACTGGCTATTACTTCAACTTAGAAGCTTCTTCTGTGTTCTACTATGGTGCTTTTAGTGTCTCCGGATACCGCAGCACGCGACATAGCGTTGCAGACGATAAATGTAACCGTCTCAGAGAGAGAAGCGGCCAATGTGACGATCTGCCTTTAAGTCGATTCAAAAACAAATGACGAAAACGGACGGATTTATCAGGTTTTTACCACATATGAACACTTTTCACATTCTCCCGTGCAACGCGGCTGCCAGTCCTCTTTTCATGTAAAATCTTATGGTCCCAGGTCATGTCCAAGCCACCAAAGCCGGCTAAAAAGTGAATAATCGACAACTAAAACTTCAATTGTACTACTTCTTACTGGCTATTACTTCAACTTAGAAGCTTCTTCTGTGTTCTACTATGGTGCTTTTAGTGTCTCCGCATGCCGCAGCACGCGACATAGCTTTGCAGACGATAAATGTAACCGTCTCAGAGAGAAAAGCGGCCAATGTGACGATCTGGCTTTAAGTCAATTCGACAACAAATGACGAAAACGGACGCATTTCTCAGGTTTTTACCACATATGAACACTTTTCACATTCTGCCATGCAACGCGGCTGCTAGTCCTCCTTTCATGCAAAATCTTAAGGTCCTAGGTCATGTCCAAGCCACCAAAGCCGGCTAAAAAGTGAATAATCGACAACTAAAACTTCAATTGTACTACTTCTTACTTTCTATTACTTCAACTTAGAAGCTTCTTCTGTGTTCTAGTATGGTGCTTTTAGTGTCTCCGCAGACCGCAGCACGTGACATAGCTTTGCAGACGATAAATGTAACAGTCTCAGAGAGAAAAGCGGCCAATGTGACGATCTGGCTTTAAGTCGATTCGATAACAAATGACGAAAACGGACGGATTTCTCAGGTTTTTACTACATATGAACACTTTTCACATTCTCCCGTGCAACGCGGCTGCTAGACCTCCTTTCATGCAAAATCTTAAGGTCCTAGGTCATGTCCAAGCCACCAAAGCTGGCTAAAAAGTGAATAATCGACAACTAAATTTGAATTGAAATACTTCTTACTCGCTATTACTTCAACTTAGAAGCTTCTTCTGTGTTCTACTATGGTGCTTTTAGGGGTTCCGCATACTGCAGCACGCGACATAGCTTTGCAGACGATAAATGTAACCGTTTCAGAGAGAAGAGGGGCCAATGTGACGATCTGGCTTTAAGTCGATTCGATAACAAATGACGAAAACGGACGGATTTCTCAGGTTTTTACTACATATGAACACTTTTCACATTCTCCCGGGCAACGCGGCTGCTAGTCCTCCTTTCATGCAAAATCTTATGGTCCTAGGTCATGTCCAAGCCACCAAAGCCGGCTAAAAAGTGAATAATCGACAACTAATACTTGAATTGTACTACTTCTTACTGGCTATTACTTCAACTTAGAACCTTCTTCTGTGATCTCCTATGGTGCTTTTAGTGTCTCCGCAGACCGCAGCACGCGACATAGCTTTGCAGACGATAAATGTAACAGTCTCAGAGAGAAAAGCAGCCAATGTGACGATCTGGCTTTAAGTCGATTCGATAACAAATGACGAAAACGGACGCATTTTTCAGGTTTTTACTACATATGACCACTTTTCACATTCTCCCGTGCAACGTGGCTGCTAGTCTTCCTTTCATGCAAAATCTTATGGTTCCACCTCATATCCAAGCCACCAAAGCCGGCTAAAAAGTGAATAATCGACAACTAAAACTTCAATTGTACTACTTCTTACTATCTATTACTTCAACATAGAAGCTTCTTCTGTGTTCTATTATGGTGCTTTTAGTGTCTCCGCATACAGCAGCACACGACATAGCTTTGCAGACGATAAATGTAACCGTCTCAGAGAGAAAAGCGGCCAATGTGACGATCTGGCTTTAAATCGATTCGATAACAAATGACGAAAACGGACGGCTATTGCTTCAACTTAGAAGCTTCTTCAGTGTTCTACTATGGTGCTTTTAGTGTCTCCGCATACCGCAGCACGCGACATAGCTTTGCAGGCGATAAATGTAACCGTCTCAGAGAGAAAAGCGGCCAAATTGACGATCTGGGTTTAAGTCGATTCGATGACAAATGACGAAAACTGACGGATTTCTCAGGTTTTTACTACATATGAACAGTTTTCACATTCTCCCGAGCAACGCGGGTGCTAGTCCTCCTTTCATGCAAAATCATAAGGTGCTAGGTCATGTCCAAGCCACCAAAGCCGGCTAAAAAGTGAATAATCGACAACTAAAACTTGAATTGTACTACTTCTTACTGGCTATTACTTTAACTTAGAAGCTTCTTCTGTGTTCTACTATGGTGCTTTTAGTGTTTCGGCATACCCTAGCACCCGACATTGCTTTGCAAACGATAAGTGTAACCGTTTCAGAGAGAAGAGCGGTTATGTGACGATCTGGCTTTAAGTCGATTCGATAGCAAACGACGAAAACGGACGGATTTCTCAGGTTGTTATTACATATGAACACTTTTTATATTCCCCCGTGCAACGCGGCTGCCAGTCCTGCTTTCATGCAAAATCTTATGGTCCTAGGTCATGTCCAAGCAACCAAAGCCGGCTAAAAAGTGAATAATCGACAACTAAAACTTGAATTGTACTACTTCTTACTGGCTATTACTTCAACTTTGAAGTTTCTTCTGTGTTCTACTATGGTGCTTTTAGTGTCTCCGCATACCGCAGCACGCGACATAGCTTTGCAGACGATAAATGTAACCGTCTCAGAGAGAAAAGCGGCCAATGTGACGATCTGGCTTTAAGTCGATTCGATAACAAATGACGAAAACGGACGGCTATTGCTTCAACTTAGAAGCTTCTTCAGTGTTCTACTACGGTGCTTTTAGTGTCTCCGCATACCGCAGCACGCGACATAGCTTTGCAGACGATAAATGTAACCGTCTCAGAGAGAAAAGCGGCCAATGTGGCGATCTGGCTTTAAGACGATTCGATAACAAATGACGATAACGGACGGATTTCTCAGGTTTTTAATACATATGAACACTTTTCACATTATCCCGTGCAACGCGGCTGTTAGTCCTCCTTTCATGCAAAATCGTATGGTCCTATGTCATGTCCAAGCCACCAAAGCCGGCTAAAAAGTGAATAATCGACAACTAAAACTTCAATTGTACTACTCCTTACTGGCTATTGCTTCAACTTAGAAGCTTCTTCAGTGTTCTACTATGGTGCTTTTAGTGTCTCCGCATACCGCAGCACGCGACATAGATTTGCAGACGATAAATGTAACCGTCTCAGAAAGAATAGCAGCCAATGTGACGATCTGGCTTTAAGACGATTCGATAACAAATGACGAAAACGGACTGATTTCTCAGGTTTTTACTACATATGAACACTTTTCACATTCTCCGGTGCAACGTGGCTGCTAGTCTTCCTTTCATGCAAAATTTTAAGGTTCCACCTCATGTCCAAGCAACCAAAGCCGGCTAAAAAGTGAATAATCGACAACTAAATCTTCATTTGTACTACTTCTTACTGGCTATTACTTCAACATAGAAGCTTCTTCAGTGTTCTACTATGGTGCTTTTAGTGTTTCCGCATAACGCAGCACGCGACATAGCTTTGTAGACGATAAATGTAACCGTTTCAGAGAGAAGAGCGGCCAATGTGACGATCTGGCTTTAAGTCGATTCGATAACAAATGACGAAAACGGACGGATTTCTCAGGTTTTTACTACATATGAACACTTTTCACATTCTCCCGTGAGACGCGGCTGCTAGTCCTCCTTTCATGCAAAATCTTAAGGTCCTAGGTCATGTCCAAGCCACCAAAGCTGGCTAAAAAGTGAATAATCGACAACTAAATTTGAATTGAAATACTTCTTACTCGCTATTACTTCAACTTAGAAGCTTCTTCTGTGTTCTACTATGGTGCTTTTAGGGGTTCCGCATACTGCAGCACGCGACATAGCTTTGCAGACGATAAATGTAACCGTTTCAGAGAGAAGAGGGGCCAATGTGACGATCTGGCTTTAAGTCGATTCGATAACAAATGACGAAAACGGACGGATTTCTCAGGTTTTTACTACATATGAACACTTTTCACATTCTCCCGTGCAACGCGGCTGCTAGTCCTCCTTTCATGCAAAATCTTATGGTCCTAGGTCATGTCCAAGCCACCAAAGCCGGCTAAAAAGTGAATAATCGACAACTAATACTTGAATTGTACTACTTCTTACTGGCTATTACTTCAACTTAGAAGCTTCTTCTGTGTTCTCCTATGGTGCTTTTAGTGTCTCCGCAGACCGCAGCACGCGACATAGCTTTGCAGACGATAAATGTAACAGTCTCAGAGAGAAAAGCAGCCAATGTGACGATCTGGCTTTAAGTCGATTCGATAACAAATGACGAAAACGGACGCATTTTTCAGGTTTTTACTACATATGACCACTTTTCACATTCTCCCGTGCAACGTGGCTGCTAGTCTTCCTTTCATGCAAAATCTTATGGTTCCACCTCATATCCAAGCCACCAAAGCCGGCTAAAAAGTGAATAATCGACAACTAAAACTTCAATTGTACTACTTCTTACTATCTATTACTTCAACATAGAAGCTTCTTCTGTGTTCTATTATGGTGCTTTTAGTGTTTCCGCATAACGCAGCACCCGACATAGCTTTGTAGACGATAAATGTAACCGTTTCAGAGAGAAGAGCGGCCAATGTGACGATCTGGCTTTAAGTCGATTCGATACCAAATGACGAAAACTGACGGATTTCTCACGTTTTTGCTACATATGAACACTTTTCACATTCTCCCGTGCAACGCGGCTGCTAGTCCTCCTTTCATGCAAAATCTTAAGGTCCTAGGTCATGTCCAAGCCACCAAAGCTGGCTAAAATGTGAATAATCGACAACTAAAACTTGAATTGTATTACTTCTTACTGGCTATTACTTCAACTTAGAAGCTTCTTCTGTGTTCTACTATGGTGCTTTTAGAGTCTCCGCATACCGCAGCACGCGACATAGCGTTGCAGACGATAAATGTAACCGTCTCAGAGAGAAAAGCGGCCAATGTGACGATCTGCCTTTAAGTCGATTCGATAACAAATGACGAAAACGGACGGATTTCTCAGGTTTTTACCACATATGAACACTTTTCACATTCTCCCGTGCAACGCGGCTGCTAGTCCTCCTTTCATGCAAAATCTTAAGGTCCTAGGTCATGTCCAAGCCACCAAAGCCGGCTAAAAAGTGAATAATCGACAACTAAAACTTCAATTGTACTACTTCTTACTGGCTATTACTTCAACTTAGAAGCTTCTTCTGTGTTCTTCTATGGTGCTTTTAGTGTCTCCGCATACCGCAGCACACGACATAGCTTTGCAGACGATAAATGTAACCGTCTCAGAGAGAAAAGCGGCCAATGTGACGATCTGGCTTTAAATCGATTCGATAACAAATGACGAAAACGGACGGCTATTGCTTCAACTTAGAAGCTTCTTCAGTGTTCTACTATGGTGCTTTTAGTGTCTCCGCATACCGCAGCACGCGACATAGCTTTGCAGGCGATAAATGTAACCGTCTCAGAGAGAAAAGCGGCCAAATTGACGATCTGGGTTTAAGTCGATTCGATGACAAATGACGAAAACTGACGGATTTCTCAGGTTTTTACTACATATGAACAGTTTTCACATTCTCCCGAGCAACGCGGGTGCTAGTCCTCCTTTCATGCAAAATCATAAGGTGCTAGGTCATGTCCAAGCCACTAAAGCCGGCTAAAAAGTGAATAATCGACAACTAAAACTTGAATTGTACTACTTCTTACTGGCTATTACTTTAACTTAGAGGCTTCTTCTGTGTTCTACTATGGTGCTTTTAGTGTTTCGGCATACCCTAGCACCCGACATTGCTTTGCAAACGATAAGTGTAACCGTTTCAGAGAGAAGAGCGGTTATGTGACGATCTGGCTTTAAGTCGATTCGATAGCAAACGACGAAAACGGACGGATTTCTCAGGTTTTTATTACATATGAACACTTTTTATATTCCCCCGTGCAACGCGGCTGCCAGTCCTGCTTTCATGCAAAATCTTATGGTCCTAGGTCATGTCCAAGCAACCAAAGCCGGCTAAAAAGTGAATAATCGACAACTAAAACTTGAATTGTACTACTTCTTACTGGCTATTACTTCAACTTTGAAGTTTCTTCTGTGTTCTACTATGGTGCTTTTAGTGTCTCCGCATACCGCAGCACGCGACATAGCTTTGCAGACGATAAATGTAACCGTCTCAGAGAGAAAAGCGGCCAATGTGACGATCTGGCTTTAAGTCGATTCGATAACAAATGACGAAAACGGACGGCTATTGCTTCAACTTAGAAGCTTCTTCAGTGTTCTACTATGGTGCTTTTAGTGTCTCCGCATACCGCAGCACGCGACATAGCGTTGCAGACGATAAATGTAACCGTCTCAGAGAGAAAAGCGGCCAATGTGTCGATCTGCCTTTAAGTCGATTCGATAACAAATGACGAAAACGGACGGATTTCTCAGGTTTTTACTACATATGAACACTTTTCACATTCTCCGGTACAACGTGGCTGCTAGTCTTCCTTTCATGCAAAATTTTATGGTTCCACCTCATGTCCAAGCCACCAAAGCCGGCTAAAAAGTGAATAATCGACAACTAAAACTTGAATTGTACTACTTCTTACTGGCTATTGCTTCAACTTAGAAGCTTCTTCTGTTTTCTACTATGGTGCTTTTAGTGTCTCCGCATACCGCAGCACGCGACATAGCTTTGCAGACGATAAATGTAACCGTTTCAGAGAGAAGAGCAGCCAATGTGACGATCTGGCTTTAAGTCGATTCGATAACAAATGACGAAAACGGACGGATTTCTCAGGTTTTTACTACATATGAACACTTTTCACATTCTCCCGTGCAACGCGGCTGCTAGTCCTCCTTTCATGCAAAATCTTAAGGTCCTAGGTCATGTCCAAGCCACCAAAGCCGGCTATATATTGAATAATCGACAACAAAATTTGAATTGAAATACTTCTTACTGGCTATTACTTCAACTTAGAAGCTTCTTCTGTGTTCTACTATGGTGCTTTTAGTGTTTCCGCATACTGCAGCACGCGACAAAGCTTTGCAGACGATAAATGTAACCGTTTCAGAGAGTAGAGCGGCCAATGTGACTATGTGGCTTTAAGTCGATTCGATAACAAATGACGAAAACGGACGGATTTCTCAGGTTTTTACTACATATGAACACTTTTCACATTCTCCCGTGCAACGCGTCTGCTAGTCCTCCTTTCATGTAAAATCTTATGGTCCTAGGTCATATCCAAGCCACCAAAGCCGGCTAAAAAGTGAATAATCGACAACTAAAACTTGAATTGTACTACTTCTTACTGGCTATTGATTCAACTTTGAAGTTTCTTCTGTGTTCTACTATGGTGCTTTTAGTGTCTCCGCATACCGCAGCACGCGACATAGCTTTGCAGACGATAAATGTAACCGTCCCAGAGAGAAAAGCGGCCAATCTGACGATCTGGCTTTAAGTCGATTCGATAACAAATGACGAAAACGGACGGATTTCTGAGGTTTTTACTACATATGAACACTTTTCACATTCTCCCGTGCAACGCGGCTGTTAGTCCTCCTTTCATGCAAAATCTTATGGTCCTAGGTCATGTCCAAGCCACCAAAGCCGGCTAAAAAGTGAATAATCGACAACTAAAACTTCAATTGTACTACTTCTTTCTGGCTATTGCTTCTACTTAGAAGCTTCTTCAGTGTTCTACTATGGTGCTTTTAGTGTCTCCGCATACCACAGCACGCGATATAGCTTTGCAGACGATAAATGTAACCGTCTCAGAGAGAAAAGCGGCCAATGTGACGATCTGGCTTTAAGACGATTCGATAACAAATGACGAAAACGGACGGATTTCTCAGGTTTTTACTACATATGAACACTTTTCACATTCTCCCGTGCAACGCGGCTGTTAGTCCTCCTTTCATGCAAAATCTTATTATCCTAGGTCATGTCCAAGCCACCAAAGCCGGCTAAAAAGTGAATAATCGACAACTAAAACTTCAATTGTACTACTTCTTACTGGCTATTGCTTCAACTTAGAAGCTTCTTCAGTGTTCTACTATGGTGCTTTTAGTGTCTCCGCATACCACAGCAGGCGACATAGATTTGCAGACGATAAATTTAACCGTCTCAGAGAGAAAAGCAGCCAATGTGACGATCTGGCTTTAAGACGATTTGATAACAAATGACGAAAACGATGGATTTCTCAGGTTTTTACTACATATGAACACTTTTCACATTCTCCGGTGCAACGTGGCTGCTAGTCTTCCTTTCATGCAAAATTTTATGGTTCCACCTCATGTCCAAGCCACCCAAGCCGGCTAAAATGTGAATAATCGACAACCAAAACTTCAATTGCACTACTTCTTACTGGCTATTACTTCAACATAGAAGCTTCTTCAGTGTTCTACTATGGTGCTTTTAGTGTTTCCGAATACTGCAGCACGCGACATAGCTTTGCAGACGATAAATGTAACCGTTTCAGAGAGTAGAGCGGCCAATGTGACTATGTGGCTTTAAGTCGATTCGATAACAAATGACGAAAACGGACGGATTTCTCAGGTTTTTACTACATATGAACACTTTTCACATTCTCCCGTGCAACGCGTCTGCTAGTCCTCCTTTCATGCAAAATCTTATGGTCCTAGGTAATATCCAAGCCACCAAAGCCGGCTAAAAAGTGAATAATCGACAACTAAAACTTGAATTGTACTACTTCTTACTGGCTATTACATCAACTTTGAAGTTTCTTCTGTGTTCTACTATGGTGCTTTTAGTGTCTCCGCATACCGCAGCACGCTACATAGCTTTGCAGACGATAAATGTAACCGTTTCAGAGAGAAGAGCGGCCAATGTGACGATCTGGCTTTAAGTCGATTCGATAACAAATGACGAAAACGGACGGATTTCTCAGGTTTTTACTACATATGAACACTTTTCACATTCTCCCGTGCAACGCGGCTGCTAGTCCTCCTTTCAGGCAAAATGTTAAGGTCCTAGGTCATGTCCAAGCCACCAAAGCCGGCTAAAAAGTGAATAATCGACAACTAAAACTTCAATTGTACTACTTCTTACTTTCTATTACTTCAACTTAGAAGCTTCTTCTGTGTTCTCCTATGGTGCTTTTAGTGTCTCCGCAGACCGCAGCACGTGACATAGCTTTGCAGAAGATAAATGTAACAGTCTCAGAGAGAAAAGCGGCCAATGTGACGATCTGGCTTTAAGTCGATTCGATAACAAATGACGAAAACGGACGGATTTATCAGGTTTTTACTACATATGAACACTTTTCACATTCTCCCGTGCAACGCGGCTGCTAGACCTCTTTTCATGCAAAATCTTAAGGTCCTAGGTCATGTAAAAGCCACCAAAGCCGGCTAAAAAGTGAATAATCGAACTCTAAAACTTTAATTGTACTACTTCTTACTGGCTATTACTTCAACATAGAAGCTTCTTCTGTGTTCTACTATGGTGCTTTTAGTGTTTCCGCATACCGCAGCACGCGACATAGCTTTGCAGACGATAAATGTAACCGTTTCAGAGAGAAGAGGGGCCAATGTGACGATCTGACTTTAAGTCGATTCGATAACAAATGACGAAAACGGACGGATTTCTCAGGTTTTTACTACATATGAACACTTTTCACATTCTCCCGTGAGACGCGGCTGCTAGTCCTCCTTTCATGCAAAATCTTAAGGTCCTAGGTCATGTCCAAGCCACCAAAGCTGGCTAAAAAGTGAATAATCGACAACTAAATTTGAATTGAAATACTTCTTACTCGCTATTACTTCAACTTAGAAGCTTCTTCTGTGTTCTACTATGGTGCTTTTAGGGGTTCCGCATACTGCAGCACGCGACATAGCTTTGCAGACGATAAATGTAACCGTTTCAGAGAGATGAGGGGCCAATGTGACGATCTGGCTTTAAGTCGATTCGATAACAAATGACGAAAACGGACGGATTTCTCAGGTTTTTACTACATATGAACACTTTTCACATTCTCCCGTGCAACGCGGCTGCTAGTCCTCCTTTCATGCAAAATGTTAAGGTCCTAGGTCATGTCCAAGCCACCAAAGCCGGCTAAAATGTGAATAATCGACAACTGAAACTTGAATTGTATTTCTTCTTACTGGCTATTACTTCAACTTAGAAGCTTCTTCTGTGTTCTACTATTATGCTTTTAGTGTCTCCGCATATCGCAGCACGCGGCATAGCGTTGCAGACGATAAATGTAACCGTCTCAGAGAGAAAAGCGGCCAATGTGACGATCTGCCTTTAAGTCGATTCAAAAACAAATGACGAAAACGGACGGATTTATCAGGTTTTTACCACATATGAACACTTTTCACATTCTCCCGTGCAACGCGGCTGCCAGTCCTCTTTTCATGTAAAATCTTATGGTCCCAGGTCATGTCCAAGCCACCAAAGCCGGCTAAAAAGTGAATAATCGACAACTAAAACTTCAATTGTACTACTTCTTACTGGCTATTACTTCAACTTAGAAGCTTCTTCTGTGTTCTACTATGGTGCTTTTAGTGTCTCCGCATACCGCAGCACGCGACATAGCTTTGCAGACGATAAATGTAACCGTCTCAGAGAGAAAAGCGGCCAATGTGACGATCTGGCTTTAAGTCAATTCGATAACAAATGACGTAAACGGACGCATTTCTCAGGTTTTTACCACATATGAACACTTTTCACATTCTGCCATGCAACGCGGCTGCTAGTCCTCCTTTCATGCAAAATCTTAAGGTCCTAGGTCAGGTCCAAGCCACCAAAGCCGGCTAAAAAGTGAATAATCGACAATCAAAACTTCAATTGTACTACTTCTTACTTTCTATTACTTCAACTTAGAAGCTTCTTCTGTGTTCTCCTATGGTGCTTTTAGTGTCTCCGCAGACCGCAGCACGTGACATAGCTTTGCAGACGATAAATGTAACAGTCTCAGAGAGAAAAGCGGCCAATGTGTCGATCTGCCTTTAAGTCGATTCGATAAAAAATGACGAAAACGGACGGATTTCTCAGGTTTTTACTACATATGAACACTTTTCACATTCTCCGGTACAACGTGGCTGCTAGTCTTCCTTTCATGCAAAATTTTATGGTTCCACCTCATGTCCAAGCCACCAAAGCCGGCTAAAAAGTGAATAATCGACAACTAAAACTTGAATTGTACTACTTCTTACTGGCTATTGCTTCAACTTAGAAGCTTCTTCTGTTTTCTACTATGGTGCTTTTAGTGTCTCCGCATACCGCAGCACGCGACATAGCTTTGCAGACGATAAATGTAACCGTTTCAGAGAGAAGAGCAGCCAATGTGACGATCTGGCTTTAAGTCGATTCGATAACAAATGACGAAAACGGACGGATATCTCAGGTTTTTACTACATATGAACACTTTTCACATTCTCCCGTGCAACGCGGCTGCTAGTCCTCCTTTCATGCAAAATCTTAAGGTCCTAGGTCATGTCCAAGCCACCAAAGCCGGCTATATATTGAATAATCGACAACAAAATTTGAATTGAAATACTTCTTACTGGCTATTACTTCAACTTAGAAGCTTCTTCTGTGTTCTACTATGGTGCTTTTAGTGTTTCCGCATACTGCAGCACGCGACAAAGCTTTGCAGACGATAAATGTAACCGTTTCAGAGAGTAGAGCGGCCAATGTGACTATGTGGCTTTAAGTCGATTCGATAACAAATGACGAAAACGGACGGATTTCTCAGGTTTTTACTACATATGAACACTTTTCACATTCTCCCGTGCAACGCGTCTGCTAGTCCTCCTTTCATGTAAAATCTTATGGTCCTAGGTCATATCCAAGCCACCAAAGCCGGCTAAAAAGTGAATAATCGACAACTAAAACTTGAATTGTACTACTTCTTACTGGCTATTGATTCAACTTTGAAGTTTCTTCTGTGTTCTACTATGGTGCTTTTAGTGTCTCCGCATACCGCAGCACGCGACATAGCTTTGCAGACGATAAATGTAACCGTCCCAGAGAGAAAAGCGGCCAATCTGACGATCTGGCTTTAAGTCGATTCGATAACAAATGACGAAAACGGACGGATTTCTGAGGTTTTTACTACATATGAACACTTTTCACATTCTCCCGTGCAACGCGGCTGTTAGTCCTCCTTTCATGCAAAATCTTATGGTCCTAGGTCATGTCCAAGCCACCAAAGCCGGCTAAAAAGTGAATAATCGACAACTAAAACTTCAATTGTACTACTTCTTTCTGGCTATTGCTTCTACTTAGAAGCTTCTTCAGTGTTCTACTATGGTGCTTTTAGTGTCTCCGCATACCACAGCACGCGATATAGCTTTGCAGACGATAAATGTAACCGTCTCAGAGAGAAAAGCGGCCAATGTGACGATCTGGCTTTAAGACGATTCGATAACAAATGACGAAAACGGACGGATTTCTCAGGTTTTTACTACATATGAACACTTTTCACATTCTCCCGTGCAACGCGGCTGTTAGTCCTCCTTTCATGCAAAATCTTATTATCCTAGGTCATGTCCAAGCCACCAAAGCCGGCTAAAAAGTGAATAATCGACAACTAAAACTTCAATTGTACTACTTCTTACTGGCTATTGCTTCAACTTAGAAGCTTCTTCAGTGTTCTACTATGGTGCTTTTAGTGTCTCCGCATACCACAGCAGGCGACATAGATTTGCAGACGATAAATTTAACCGTCTCAGAGAGAAAAGCAGCCAATGTGACGATCTGGCTTTAAGACGATTTGATAACAAATGACGAAAACGATGGATTTCTCAGGTTTTTACTACATATGAACACTTTTCACATTCTCCGGTGCAACGTGGCTGCTAGTCTTCCTTTCATGCAAAATTTTATGGTTCCACCTCATGTCCAAGCCACCCAAGCCGGCTAAAATGTGAATAATCGACAACCAAAACTTCAATTGCACTACTTCTTACTGGCTATTACTTCAACATAGAAGCTTCTTCAGTGTTCTACTATGGTGCTTTTAGTGTTTCCGAATACTGCAGCACGCGACATAGCTTTGCAGACGATAAATGTAACCGTTTCAGAGAGTAGAGCGGCCAATGTGACTATGTGGCTTTAAGTCGATTCGATAACAAATGACGAAAACGGACGGATTTCTCAGGTTTTTACTACATATGAACACTTTTTACATTCTCCCGTGCAACGCGTCTGCTAGTCCTCCTTTCATGCAAAATCTTATGGTCCTAGGTCATATCCAAACCACCAAAGCCGGCTAAAAAGTGAATAATCGACAACTAAAACTTGAATTGTACTACTTCTTACTGGCTATTACATCAACTTTGAAGTTTCTTCTGTGTTCTACTATGGTGCTTTTAGTGTCTCCGCATACCGCAGCACGCTACATAGCTTTGCAGACGATAAATGTAACCGTTTCAGAGAGAAGAGCGGCCAATGTGACGATCTGGCTTTAAGTCGATTCGATAACAAATGACGAAAACGGACGGATTTCTCAGGTTTTTACTACATATGAACACTTTTCACATTCTCCCGTGCAACGCGGCTGCTAGTCCTCCTTTCAGGCAAAATGTTAAGGTCCTAGGTCATGTCCAAGCCACCAAAGCCGGCTAAAAAGTGAATAATCGACAACTAAAACTTCAATTGTACTACTTCTTACTTTCTATTACTTCAACTTAGAAGCTTCTTCTGTGTTCTCCTATGGTGCTTTTAGTGTCTCCGCAGACCGCAGCACGTGACATAGCTTTGCAGAAGATAAATGTAACAGTCTCAGAGAGAAAAGCGGCCAATGTGACGATCTGGCTTTAAGTCGATTCGATAACAAATGACGAAAACGGACGGATTTATCAGGTTTTTACTACATATGAACACTTTTCACATTCTCCCGTGCAACGCGGCTGCTAGACCTCTTTTCATGCAAAATCTTAAGGTCCTAGGTCATGTAAAAGCCACCAAAGCCGGCTAAAAAGTGAATAATCGAACTCTAAAACTTTAATTGTACTACTTCTTACTGGCTATTACTTCAACATAGAAGCTTCTTCTGTGTTCTACTATGGTGCTTTTAGTGTTTCCGCATACCGCAGCACGCGACATAGCTTTGCAGACGATAAATGTAACCGTTTCAGAGAGAAGAGGGGCCAATGTGACGATCTGACTTTAAGTCGATTCGATAACAAATGACGAAAACGGACGGATTTCTCAGGTTTTTACTACATATGAACACTTTTCACATTCTCCCGTGAGACGCGGCTGCTAGTCCTCCTTTCATGCAAAATCTTAAGGTCCTAGGTCATGTCCAAGCCACCAAAGCTGGCTAAAAAGTGAATAATCGACAACTAAATTTGAATTGAAATACTTCTTACTCGCTATTACTTCAACTTAGAAGCTTCTTCTGTGTTCTACTATGGTGCTTTTAGGGGTTCCGCATACTGCAGCACGCGACATAGCTTTGCAGACGATAAATGTAACCGTTTCAGAGAGATGAGGGGCCAATGTGACGATCTGGCTTTAAGTCGATTCGATAACAAATGACGAAAACGGACGGATTTCTCAGGTTTTTACTACATATGAACACTTTTCACATTCTCCCGTGCAACGCGGCTGCTAGTCCTCCTTTCATGCAAAATGTTAAGGTCCTAGGTCATGTCCAAGCCACCAAAGCCGGCTAAAATGTGAATAATCGACAACTGAAACTTGAATTGTATTTCTTCTTACTGGCTATTACTTCAACTTAGAAGCTTCTTCTGTGTTCTACTATTATGCTTTTAGTGTCTCCGCATATCGCAGCACGCGGCATAGCGTTGCAGACGATAAATGTAACCGTCTCAGAGAGAAAAGCGGCCAATGTGACGATCTGCCTTTAAGTCGATTCAAAAACAAATGACGAAAACGGACGGATTTATCAGGTTTTTACCACATATGAACACTTTTCACATTCTCCCGTGCAACGCGGCTGCCAGTCCTCTTTTCATGTAAAATCTTATGGTCCCAGGTCATGTCCAAGCCACCAAAGCCGGCTAAAAAGTGAATAATCGACAACTAAAACTTCAATTGTACTACTTCTTACTGGCTATTACTTCAACTTAGAAGCTTCTTCTGTGTTCTACTATGGTGCTTTTAGTGTCTCCGCATACCGCAGCACGCGACATAGCTTTGCAGACGATAAATGTAACCGTCTCAGAGAGAAAAGCGGCCAATGTGACGATCTGGCTTTAAGTCAATTCGATAACAAATGACGAAAACGGACGCATTTCTCAGGTTTTTACCACATATGAACACTTTTCACATTCTGCCATGCAACGCGGCTGCTAGTCCTCCTTTCATGCAAAATCTTAAGGTCCTAGGTCAGGTCCAAGCCACCAAAGCCGGCTAAAAAGTGAATAATCGACAATCAAAACTTCATTTGTACTACTTCTTACTTTCTATTACTTCAACTTAGAAGCTTCTTCTGTGTTCTCCTATGGTGCTTTTAGTGTCTCCGCAGACCGCAGCACGTGACATAGCTTTGCAGACGATAAATGTAACAGTCTCAGAGAGAAAAGCGGCCAATGTGACGATCTGGCTTTAAGTCGATTCGATAACAAATGACGAAAACGGACCGATTTCTCAGGTTTTTACTACATATGAACACTTTTCACATTCTTCCGTGCAACGCGGCTGCTAGACCTCCTTTCATGCAAAATCTTAAGGTCCTAGGTCATGTAAAAGCCAAAAAAGCCGGCTAAAAAGTGAATAATCGACAACTAAAACTTTAATTGTACTACTTCTTACTGGCTATTACTTCAACATAGAAGCTTCTTCTGTGTTCTACTATGGTGCTTTTAGTGTTTCCGCATACCGCAGCACGCGACATAGCTTTGCAGACGATAAATGTAACCGTTTCAGAGAGAAGAGGGGCCAATGTGACGATCTGACTTTAAGTCGATTCGATAACAAATGACGAAAACGGACGGATTTCTCAGGTTTTTACTACATATGAACACTTTTCACATTCTCCCGTGAGACGCGGCTGCTAGTCCTCCTTTCATGCAAAATCTTAAGGTCCTAGGTCATGTCCAAGCCACCAAAGCTGGCTAAAAAGTGAATAATCGACAACTAAATTTGAATTGAAATACTTCTTACTCGCTATTACTTCAACTTAGAAGCTTCTTCTGTGTTCTACTATGGTGCTTTTAGGGGTTCCGCATACTGCAGCACGCGACATAGCTTTGCAGACGATAAATGTAACCGTTTCAGAGAGATGAGGGGCCAATGTGACGATCTGGCTTTAAGTCGATTCGATAACAAATGACGAAAACGGACGGATTTCTCAGGTTTTTACTACATATGAACACTTTTCACATTCTCCCGTGCAACGCGGCTGCTAGTCCTCCTTTCATGCAAAATCTTATGGTCCTAGGTCATGTCCAAGCCACCAAAGCCGGCTAAAAAGTGAATAATCGACAACTAAAACTTGAATTGTACTACTTCTTACTGGCTATTACTTCAACTTAGAAGCTTCTTCTGTGTTCTCCTATGGTGCTTTTAGTGTCTCCGCAGACCGCAGCACGCGACATAGCTTTGCAGACGATAAATGTAACAGTCTCAGAGAGAAAAGCAGCCAATGTGACGATCTGGCTTTAAGTCGATTCGATAACAAATGACGAAAACGGACGCATTTTTCAGGTTTTTACTACATATGACCACTTTTCACATTCTCCCGTGCAACGTGGCTGCTAGTCTTCCTTTCATGCAAAATCTTATGGTTCCACCTCATATCCAAGCCACCAAAGCCGGCTAAAAAGTGAATAATCGACAACTAAAACTTCAATTGTACTACTTCTTACTATCTATTACTTCAACATAGAAGCTTCTTCTGTGTTCTATTATGGTGCTTTTAGTGTTTCCGCATAACGCAGCACCCGACATAGCTTTGTAGACGATAAATGTAACCGTTTCAGAGAGAAGAGCGGCCAATGTGACGATCTGGCTTTAAGTCGATTCGATACCAAATGACGAAAACTGACGGATTTCTCACGTTTTTGCTACATATGAACACTTTTCACATTCTCCCGTGCAACGCGGCTGCTAGTCCTCCTTTCATGCAAAATCTTAAGGTCCTAGGTCATGTCCAAGCCACCAAAGCCGGCTAAAATGTGAATAATCGACAACTAAAACTTGAATTGTATTACTTCTTACTGGCTATTACTTCAACTTAGAAGCTTCTTCTGTGTTCTACTATGGTGCTTTTAGTGTCTCCGCATACCGCAGCACGCGACATAGCGTTGCAGACGATAAATGTAACCGTCTCAGAGAGAAAAGCGGCCAATGTGACGATCTGCCTTTAAGTCGATTCGATAACAAATGACGAAAACGGACGCATTTCTCAGGTTTTTACCACATATGAACACTTTTCACATTCTCCCGTGCAACGCGGCTGCTAGTCCTCCTTTCATGCAAAATCTTAAGGTCCTAGGTCATGTCCAAGCCACCAAAGCCGGCTAAAAAGTGAATAATCGACAACTAAAACTTCAATTGTACTACTTCTTACTGGCTATTACTTCAACTTAGAAGCTTCTTCTGTGTTCTTCTATGGTGCTTTTAGTGTCTCCGCATACCGCAGCACACGACATAGCTTTGCAGACGATAAATGTAACCGTCTCAGAGAGAAAAGCGGCCAATGTGACGATCTGGCTTTAAATCGATTCGATAACAAATGACGAAAACGGACGGCTATTGCTTCAACTTAGAAGCTTCTTCAGTGTTCTACTATGGTGCTTTTAGTGTCTCCGCATACCGCAGCACGCGACATAGCTTTGCAGGCGATAAATGTAACCGTCTCAGAGAGAAAAGCGGCCAAATTGACGATCTGGGTTTAAGTCGATTCGATAACAAATGACGAAAACTGACGGATTTCTCAGGTTTTTACTACATATGAACAGTTTTCACATTCTCCCGAGCAACGCGGGTGCTAGTCCTCCTTTCATGCAAAATCATAAGGTGCTAGGTCATGTCCGAGCCACCAAAGCCGGCTAAAAAGTGAATAATCGACAACTAAAACTTGAATTGTACTACTTCTTACTGGCTATTACTTTAACTTAGAAGCTTCTTCTGTGTTCTACTATGGTGCTTTTAGTGTCTCGGCATACCCTAGCACCCGACATTGCTTTGCAAACGATAAGTGTAACCGTTTCAGAGAGAAGAGCGGTTATGTGACGATCTGGCTTTAAGTCGATTCGATAGCAAATGACGAAAACGGACGGATTTCTCAGGTTTTTATTACATATGAACACTTTTTATATTCCCCCGTGCAACGCGGCTGCCAGTCCTGCTTTCATGCAAAATCTTATGGTCCTAGGTCATGTCCAAGCAACCAAAGCCGGCTAAAAAGTGAATAATCAGCAACTAAAACTTGAATTTTACTACTTCTTACTGGCTATTACTTCAACTTTGAAGTTTCTTCTGTGTTCTACTATGGTGCTTTTAGTGTCTCCGCATACCGCAGCACGCGACATAGCTTTGCAGACGATAAATGTAACCGTCTCAGAGAGAAAAGCGGCCAATGTGACGATCTGGCTTTAAGTCGATTCGATAACAAATGACGAAAACGGACGGCTATTGCTTCAACTTAGAAGCTTCTTCAGTGTTCTACTATGGTGCTTTTAGTGTCTCCGCATACCGCAGCACGCGACATAGCTTTGCAGACGATAAATGTAACCGTCTCAGAGAGAAAAGCGGCCAATGTGACGATCTGGCTTTAAGACGATTCGATAACAAATGACGAAAACGGACGGATTTCTCAGGTTTTTAATACAAATGAACACTTTTCACATTATCCCGTGCAACGCGGCTGTTAGTCCTCCTTTCATGCAAAATCGTATGGTCCTATGTCATGTCCAAGCCACCAAAGCCGGCTAAAAAGTGAATAATCGACAACTAAAACTTCAATTGTACTACTCCTTACTGGCTATTGCTTCAATTTAGAAGCTTCTTCAGTGTTCTACTATGGTGCTTTTAGTGTCTCCGCATACCGCAGCACGCGACATAGATTTGCAGACGATAAATGTAACCGTCTCAGAAAGAATAGCAGCCAATGTGACGATCTGGCTTTAAGACGATTCGATAACAAATGACGAAAACGGACTGATTTCTCAGGTTTTTACTACATATGAACACTTTTCACATTCTCCGGTGCAACGTGGCTGCTAGTCTTCCTTTCATGCAAAATTTTATGGTTCCACCTCATGTCCAAGCAACCAAAGCCGGCTAAAAAGTGAATAATCGACAACTAAAACTTCATTTGTACTACTTCTTACTGGCTATTACTTCAACATAGAAGCTTCTTCAGTGTTCTACTATGGTGCTTTTAGTGTTTCCGCATAACGCAGCACGCGACATAGCTTTGTAGACGATAAATGTAACCGTTTAAGAGAGAAGAGCGGCCAATGTGACGATCTGGCTTTAAGTCGATTCGATAACAAATGACGAAAACGGACGGATTTCTCAGGTTTTTACTACATATGAACACTTTTCACATTCTCCCGTGCAACGCGGCTTCTAGTCCTCCTTTCATGCAAAATCTTAAGGTCCTAGGTCATGTCCAAGCCACCAAAGCCGGCTAAAATGTGAATAATCGACAACTAAAACTTGAATTGTATTACCTCTTACTGGCTATTACTTCAACATAGAAGCTTCTTCTGTGTTCTACTATGGTGCTTTTAGTGTCTCCGCATACCGCAGCACGCGACATACCGTTGCAGACGATAAATGTAACCGTCTCAGAGAGAAAAGCGGCCAATGTGACGATCTGCCTTTAAGTCGATTCGATAACAAATGACGAAAACGGACGGATTTCTCAGGTTTTTACTACACATGAACACTTTTCACATTCTCCGGTACAACGTGGCTGCTAGTCTTCCTTTCATGCAAAATTTTATGGTTCCACCTCATGTCCAAGCCACCAAAGCCGGCTAAAAAGTGAATAATCGACAACTAAAACTTGAATTGTACTACTTCTTACTGGCTATTGCTTCAACTTAGAAGCTTCTTCTGTGTTCTACTATGGTGCTTTTAGTGTCTCCGCATACCGCAGCACGCGACATAGCTTTGCAGACGATAAATGTAACCGTTTCAGAGAGAAGAGCAGCCAATGTGACGATCTGGCTTTAAGTCGATTCGATAACAAATGACGAAAACGGACGGATTTCTCAGGTTTTTACTACATATGAACACTTTTCACATTCTCCCGTGCAACGCAGCTGCTAGTCCTCCTTTCATGCAAAATCTTAAGGTCCTAGGTCATGTCCAAGCCACCAAAGCCGGCTAGAAAGTGAATAATCGACAACTAAAACTTCAATTGTACTACTTCTTACTGGCTATTACTTCAACTTAGAAGCATCTTCTGTGTTCTTCTATGGTGCTTTTAGTGTCTCCGCATACTGCAGCACGCGACATAGCTTTGCAGACAATAAGTGAAACCTTCTCAGAGAGAAATGCGGCAAATGTGACGATCTGGCTTTAAGTCGATTCGATAACAAATGACGAAAACGGACGGATTTCTCAGGTTTTTACTACACATGAACACTTTTCACATTCTCCCATGCAACGCGGCTGCTAGTCCTCCTTTCATGCAAAATCGTAAGGTCCCAGGTCATGTCCAAGGCACCAAAGCCGGCTAAAAAGTGAATAATCGACAACTAAAACATGAGTTGTACTACTTGTTACTGGCTATTACTTCAACTTAGAAGCTTCTTCTGTGTTCTACTATGGTGCTTTTAGTGTTTCCGCATACCGCAGCACGCGACATAGCTTTGTAGACGATAAATGTAACCGTTTCAGAGAGAAGAGGGGCCAATGTGACGATCTGACTTTAAGTCGATTCGATAACAAATGACGAAAACGGACGGATTTCTCAGGTTTTTACTACATATGAACACTTTTCACATTCTCCCGTGCAACGCGGCTGCTAGTCCTCCTTTCATGCAAAATCTTAAGGTCCTAGGTCATGTCCAAGCCACCAAAGCCGGCTATATATTGAATAATCGACAACAAAATTTGAATTGAAATACTTCTTACTGGCTATTACTTCAACTTAGAAGCTTCTTCTGTGTTCTACTATGGTGCTTTTAGTGTTTCCGCATACTGCAGCACGCGACATAGCTTTGCAGACGATAAATGTAATCGTTTCAGAGAGTAGAGCGGCCAATGTGACTATGTGGCTTTAAGTCGATTCGATAACAAATGACGAAAACGGACGGATTTCTCAGGTTTTTACTACATATGAACACTTTTCACACTCTCCCGTGCAACGCGTCTGCTAGTCCTCCTTTCATGTAAAATCTTATGGTCCTAGGTCATATCCAAGCCACCAAAGCCGGCTAAAAAGTGAATAATCGACAACTAAAACTTGAATTGTACTACTTCTTACTGGCTATTGATTCAACTTTGAAGTTTCTTCTGTGTTCTACTATGGTGCTTTTAGTGTCTCCGCATACCGCAGCACGCGACATAGCTTTGCAGACGATAAATGTAACCGTCCCAGAGAGAAAAGCGGCCAATGTGACGATCTGGCTTTAAGTCGATTCGATAACAAATGACGAAAACGGACGGATTTCTCAGGTTTTTACTACATATGAACACTTTTCACATTCTCCCGTGCAACGCGGCTGTTAGTCCTCCTTTCATGCAAAATCTTATGGTCCTAGGTCACGTCCAAGCCACCAAAGCCGGCTAAAAAGTGAATAATCGACAACTAAAACTTCAATTGTACTACTTCTTTCTGGCTATTGCTTCAACTTAGAAGCTTCTTCAGTGTTCTACTATGGTGCTTTTAGTGTCTCCGCATACCGCAGCACGCGACATAGCTTTGCAGACGATAAATGTAACCGTCTCAGAGAGAAAAGCGGCCAATGTGAAGATCTGGCTTTAAGACGATTCGATAACAAATGACGAAAACGGACGGATTTCTCAGGTTTTTACTACATATGAACACTTTTCACATTCTCCCGTGCAACGCGGCTGTTAGTCCTCCTTTCATGCAAAATCTTATTATCCTAGGTCATGTCCAAGCCACCAAAGCCGGCTAAAAAGTGAATAATCGACAACTAAAACTTCAATTGTACTACTTCTTACTGGCTATTGCTACAACTTAGAAGCTTCTTCAGTGTTCTACTATGGTGCTTTTAGTGTCTCCGCATACCACAGCAGGCGACATAGATTTGCAGACGATAATTTTAACCGTCTCAGAGGGAAAAGCAGCCAATGTGACGATCTGGCTTTAAGACGATTTGATAACAAATGACGAAAACGATGGATTTCTCAGGTTTTTACTACATATGAACACTTTTCACATTCTCCGGTGCAACGTGGCTGCTAGTCTTCCTTTCATGCAAAATTTTATGGTTCCACCTCATGTCCAAGCCACCAAAGCCGGCTAAAATGTGAATAATCGACAACCAAAACTTCAATTGCACTACTTCTTACTGGCTATTACTTCAACATAGAAGCTTCTTCAGTGTTCTACTATGGTGCTTTTAGTGTTTCCGAATACTGCAGCACGCGACATAGCTTTGCAGACGATAAATGTAACCGTTTGAGAGAGTAGAGCGGCCAATGTGACTATGTGGCTTTAAGTCGATTCGATAACAAATGACGAAAACGGACGGATTTCTCAGGTTTTTACTACATATGAACACTTTTCACATTCTCCCGTGCAACGCGTCTGCTAGTCCTCCTTTCATGCAAAATCTTATGGTCTTAGGTCATATCCAAGCCACCAAAGCCGGCTAAAAAGTGAATAATCGACAACTAAAACTTGAATTGTACTACTTCTTACTGGCTATTACTTCAACTTTGAAGTTTCTTCTGTGTTCTACTATGGTGCTTTTAGTGTCTCCGCATACCGCAGCACGCTACATAGCTTTGCAGACGATAAATGTAACCGTTTCAGAGAGAAGAGCGGCCAATGTGACGATCTGGCTTTAAGTCGATTCGATAACAAATGACGAAAACGGACGGATTTCTCAGGCTTTTACTACATATGAACACTTTTCACATTCTCCCGTGCAACGCGGCTGCTAGTCCTCCTTTCAGGCAAAATGTTAAGGTCCTAGGTCATGTCCAAGCCACCAAAGCCGGCTAAAGTGTGAATAATCGACAACTAAAACTTGAATTGTATTTCTTCTTACTGGCTATTACTTCAACTTAGAAGCTTCTTCTGTGTTCTACTATGGTGCTTTTAGTGTCTCCGCATACCGCAGCACGCGACATAGCGTTGCAGACGATAAATGTAACCGTCTCAGAGAGAAAAGCGGTCAATGTGACGATCTGCCTTTAAGTCGATTCGATAACAAATGACGAAAACGGACGGATATATCAGGTTTTTACCACATATGAACACTTTTCACATTCTCCCGTGCAACGCGGCTGCCAGTCCTCTTTTCATGTAAAATCTTATGGTCCCAGGTCATGTCCAAGCCACCAAAGCCGGCTAAAAAGTGAATAATCGACAACTAAAACTTCAATTGTACTACTTCTTACTGGCTATTACTTCAACTTAGAAGCTTCTTCTGTGTTCTACTATGGTGCTTTTAGTGTCTCCGCATACCGCAGCACGCGACATAGCTTTGCAGACGATAAATGTAACCGTCTCACAGAGAAAAGCGGCCAATGTGACGATCTGGCTTCAAGTCAATTCGATAACAAATGACGAAAACGGACGCATTTCTCTGGTTTTTACCACATATGAACACTTTTCACATTCTGCCATGCAACGCGGCTGCTAGTCCTCCTTTCATGCAAAATCTTAAGGTCCTAGGTAATGTAAAAGCCACCAAAGCCGGCTAAAAAGTGAATAATCGACAACTAAAACTTTAATTGTACTACTTCTTACTGGCTATCACATCAACATAGAAGCTTCTTCTGTGTTCTACTATGGTGCTTTTAGTGTTTCCGCATACCGCAGCACGCGACATAGCTTTGCAGACGATAAATGTTACCGTTTCAGAGAGAAGAGGGGCCAATGTGACGATCTGGCTTTAAGTCGATTCGATAACAAATGACGAAAACGGACGGATTTCTCAGGTTTTTACTACATATGAACACTTTTCACATTCTCCCGTGCAACGCGGCTGCTAGTCCTCCTTTCATGCAAAATCTTAAGGTCCTAGGTCATGTCCAAGCCACCAAAGCCGGCTAAAAAGTGAATAATCGACAACTAAATTTGAATTTAAATACTTCTTCCTGGCTATTACTTCAACTTAGAAGCTTCTTCTGTGTTCTACTATGGTGCTTTTAGGGTTTCCGCATACTGCAGCACGCGACATAGCTTTGCAGACGATAAATGTAACCGTTTCAGAGAGAAGAGGGGCCAATGTGACGATCTGGCTTTAAGTCGATTCGATAACAAATGACGAAAACGGACGGATTTCTCAGGCTTTTACTACGTATGAACACTTTTCACATTCTCCCGTGCAACGCGGCTGCTAGTCCTCCTTTCATGCAAAATCTTATGGTCCTAGGTCATGTCCAAGCCACCAAAGCCGGCTAAAAAGTGAATAATCGACAACTAAAACTTGAATTGTACTACTTCTTACTGGCTATTACTTCAACTTAGAAGCTTCTTCTGTGTTCTACTATGGTGCTTTTAGTGTCTCCGCATACCGCAGCACGCGACATAGCTTTGCAGACGATAAATGTAACCGTCTCAGAGAGAAAAGCGGCCAATGTGACGAACTGGCTTTAAGTCGATTCGATAAAAAATGACGAAAACGGACGGATTTCTCAGGTTTTTACTACATATGAATTCTTTTCACTTTCTCCCATGCAACGCGGCAACTAGTCCTCCTTTCATGCAAAATCTTATGGTCCTAGGTCATGTCCAAGCCACCAAAGCCGGCTAAAATGTGAATAATCGACAACTAAAACTTAAATTGTACTACTTCTTACTGGCTATTACTTCAACTTAGAAGCTTCTTCTGTGTTCTCCTATGGTGCTTTTAGTGTCTCCGCAGACCGCAGCACGCGACATAGCTTTGCAGACGATAAATGTAAACGTTTCAGAGAGTAGAGCGGCCAATGTGACTATGTGGCTTTAATTCGATTCGATAACAAATGACGAAAACGGACGCATTTTTCAGGTTTTTACTACATATGACCACTTTTCACATTCTCCCGTGCAACGCGGCTGCTAGTCCTCCTTTCATGCAAAATCTTAAGGTCCTAGGTCATGTCCAAGCCACCAAAGCCTGCTAAAATGTGAATAATCGACAACTAAAACTTGAATTGTATTACTTCTTACTGGCTATTACTTCAACTTAGAAGCTTCTTCTGTGTTCTACTATGGTGCTTTTAGTGTCTCCGCATACCGCAGCACGCGACATAGCGTTGCAGACGATAAATGTAACCGTCTCAGAGAGAAAAGGGGCCAGTGTGACGATCTGCCTTTAAGTCGATTCGATAACAAATGACGAAAACGGACGGATTTCTCAGGTTTTTACTACATATGAACACTTTTCACATTCTCCCGTGCAACGCGGCTGTTAGTCCTCCTTTCATGCAAAATCTTATTGTCCTAGGTCATGTCCAAGCCACCAAAGCCGGCTAAAAAGTGAATAATCGACAACTAAAACTTCAATTGTACTACTTCTTTCTGGCTATTGCTTCAACTTAGAAGCTTCTTCAGTGTTCTACTATGGTGCTTTTAGTGTCTCCGCATACCGCAGCACGCGACATAGCTTTGCAGACGATAAATGTAACCGTCTCAGAGAGAAAAGCGGCCAATGTGACGATCTGGCTTTAAGACGATTCGATAACAAATGACGAAAACGGACGGATTTCTCAGGTTTTTACTACATATGAACACTTTTCACATTCTCCCGTGCAACGCGGCTGTAAGTCCTCCTTTCATGCAAAATCTTATTATCCTAGGTCATGTCCAAGCCACCAAAGCCGGCTAAAAAGTGAATAATCGACAACTAAAATTTCAATTGTACTACTTCTTACTGGCTATTGCTTCAACTTAGAAGCTTCTTCAGTGTTCTACTATGGTGCTTTTAGTGTCTCCGCATACCACAGCAGGCGACATAGATTTGCAGACGATAAGTGTAACCGTTTCAGAGAGAAGAGCGGTTATGTGACGATCTGGCTTTAAGTCGATTCGATAACAAATGACGAAAACGGACGGATTTCTCAGGTTTTTACTACATATGAACACTTTTTATATTCCCCCGTGCAACGCGGCTGCCAGTCCTCCTTTCATGCAAAATCTTAAGGTCCTAGGTCATGTCCAAGCCACCAAAGTCATCTAAAAAGTGAATAATCGACAACTAAAAGTTGAATTGTACTACTTCTTACTGGCTATTACTTCAACTTAGAAGCTTCTTCTGCGTTCTACTATGGTGCTTTTAGTGTCCCCGCATACCGCAGCACGCGACATAGTTTTGCAGATGATAAATGTAACCTTCTCAGTGAGAAAGGCGGCCAATGTGACGACCTGGCTTTAAGTCGATTCGATAACAAATGACGAAAACGGACGGATTTCCTAGGTTTTTACTACATAAGAACACTTTTCACATTTTGCCATGCAACTCGGCTGCTAGTCCTCCTTTCATGCAAAATCTTAAGGTGCTAGGTCATGTCCAAGCCACCAAAGCCGGCGAAAATGTGAATAATCGACAACTAAAACTTGAATTGTATTACTTCTTACTGGCTATTACTTCAACTTAGAAGCTTCTTCTGCGTTCTACTATGGTGCTTTTAGTGTCCCCGCATACCGCAGCACGCGACATAGTTTTGCAGATGATAAATGTAACCTTCTCAGTGAGAAAGGCGGCCAATGTGACGACCTGGCTTTAAGTCGATTCGATAACAAATGACGAAAACGGACGGATTTCCTAGGTTTTTACTACATAAGAACACTTTTCACATTTTGCCATGCAACTCGGCTGCTAGTCCTCCTTTCATGCAAAATCTTAAGGTGCTAGGTCATGTCCAAGCCACCAAAGCCGGCGAAAATGTGAATAATCGACAACTAAAACTTGAATTGTATTACTTCTTACTGGCTATTACTTCAACTTAGAAGCTTCTTCTGCGTTCTACTATGGTGCTTTTAGTGTCTCCGCATACCGCAGCACGCGACATAGTTTTGCAGATGATAAATGTAACCTTCTCAGAGAGAAAGGCGGCCAATGTGACGATCTGGCTTTAAGTCGATTCGATAACAAATGACGAAAACGGACGGATTTCTCAGGTTTTTACTACATATGAACACATTTCACATTCTCCCGTGCAACGCGGCTGCAAGTACTCCTTTCATGCAAATTCTTAAGGTCCTAGGTCATCTCCAAGCCACCAAAGCCGGCTAAAAAGTGAATAATCGACAACTAAAACTTGAATTGTACTACTTCTTACTGGCTATTACTTCAACTTAGAAGCTTCTTCTGTGTTCTACGATTATGCTTTTAGTGTCTCCGCATACCGCAGCACGCGACATAGCTATGCAGACAATAAATGTAACCTTCTCAAAGAGAAAAGCGGCCAATGTGACGATCTGGCTTTAAGTCGTTTCGATAACAAATGACGAAAACGGACGGGTTTCTCAGGTTTTTACTACATATGAACACTTTTCACATTCTCCTGTGCAACGCGGCTGCCAGTCCTCCTTTCATGCAAAATCTTAAGGTCCTAGGTCATGTCCAAGCCACCAAAGTCATCTAAAAAGTGAATAATCGACAACTAAAAGTTGAATTGTACTACTTCTTACTGGCTATTTCTTCAACATAGAAGCTTCTTCTGTGTTCTACTATGGTGCTTTTAGTGTTACCGCATATCGCAGCACGCGACATAGCTTTGCAGACGATAAATGTAACCGTTTCAGAGAGAAGAGCGGCCACTGTGACGATCTGGCTTTAAATCGATTCGATAACAAATGACGAAAACGGATGGATTTCGCAAGTTTTTACTACATATGAACACTTTTCACATTCTCCCGTGCAACGCGGCTGCTAGTCCTCCTTTCATGCAAAATCTTAAGGTCCTAGGTCATGTAAAAGCCACCAAAGTCGGCTAAAAAGTGAATAATCGATAACTAAAACTTGAATTGTACTACTTCTTACTGGCTATTACTTCAACTTAGAAGCTTCTTCTGTGTTCTACTATGGTGCTTTTAGTGTCTCCGCATACCGCAGCACGCGACATAACTTTGCAGACGATAAATGTAACCGTCTCAGAGAGAAAACCGGCCAGTGTGACGATCTGGCTTTAAGTCGATTCGATAACAAATGACGAAAACGGACGGGTTTCTCAGGTTTTTACTACTTATGAACACTTTTCACATTCTCCCATGCAACGCGGCTGCTAGTCCTCCTTTCATGCAAAATCTTAAGGTCCTAGGTCATGTCCAAGTCACCAGAGACGGCTAAAATGTAAAAAATCGACAACTAAAACTTGAATTGTATTACTTCTTACTAACTATTACTTCAACTTAGAAGCTTCTTCTGTGTTGTACTATGGTGCTTTTAGTGTCTCCGCTTACAGCAGCACGCGACATAGCTTTGCAGACGATAAATGTAACCGTTTCAGAGAGAAGAGCGGCCAATGTGACGATCTGGCTTCAAGTCGATTTGATAACAAATGACGAAAACGGACGGATTTCGCAGGTTTTTACTACATATGAACACTTTTCACATTCTCCCGTGCAACGCGGCTGCTAGTCCTCCTTTCATGCAAAATCTTAAGGTCCTAGGTCATGTAAAAGCCACCAAAGTCGGCTAAAAAGTGAATAATCGATAACTAAAACTTGAATGGTACTACTTCTTACTGGCTATTACTTCAACTTAGAAGCTTCTTCTGTGTTCTACTATGGTGCTTTTAGTGTCTCCGCATACCGCAGCACGCGACATAACTTTGCAGACGATAAATGTAACCGTCTCAGAGAGAAAACCGGCCAGTGTGACGATCTGGCTTTAAGTCGATTCGATAACAAATGACGAAAACGGACGGGTTTCTCAGGTTTTTACTACTTATGAACACTTTTCACATTCTCCCATGCAACGCGGCTGCTAGTCCTCCTTTCATGCAAAATCTTGAGGACCTAGGTCATGTCCAAGCCACCAAAGCTTTCTAAAAAGTGAATAATCGACAACTAAAACTTGAATTGTACTACTTCTTACTGGCTATTACTTCAACTTAGAAGCTTCTTCTCTGTTCTACTATGGTGCTTTTAGTGTTTCCGCATACCGCAGCACGCGACATGGCTTTGTAGACGATAAATTTAAGCGTTTCAGAGAGAAGAGCGGCCAATGTGACGATCTGGCTTTAAGTCGATTCGATAACAAATGACGAAAACGGACGGATTTCTCAGGTTTTTACTACATATAAACACTTTTCACATTCTCCCATGCAACGCGGCTGCTAGTCCTCCTTTCATGCAAAATCTTAAGGTCCTAGGTCATGTCCAAGCCACCAAAGCCGGCTAAAATGTGAATAATCGATAACTAAAACTTGAATTGTACTACTTCTTACTAACTATTACTTCAACTTAGAAGCTTCTTCTGTGTTCTACTATGGTGCTTTTAGTGTCTCCGCACACCGCAGCACGCGACATAGCTTTGCAGACGATAAATGTAACCGTTTCAGAGAGAAGAGCGGCCACTGTGACGATCTGGCTTTAAATCGATTCGATAACAAATGACGAAAACGGATGGATTTCGCAAGTTTTTACTACATATGAACACTTTTCACATTCTCCCGTGCAACGCGGCTGCTAGTCCTCCTTTCATGCAAAATCTTAACGTCCTAGGTCATGTCCAAGCCACCAAAGCCGGCTAAAATGTGAATAATCGACTACTAAAACTTGAATCGTATAACTTCTTACTGGCTATTACTTCAACTTAGAAGCTTCTTCTGTGTTCTACTATGGTACTTTCAGTGTCTCCGCATACCGCAGCACGCGACATAGCTTTGCAGACGATAAATGTAACCGTCTCAGAGAGAAAAGCGGCCAATGTGACGATCTAGCTTTAAGTCGATTCGATAACAAATGACGAAAACGGACGGATATCTCAGGTTTTTACTACATATGAACACATTTCACATTCTCCCGTGCAACGCGGCTGCAAGTACTCCTTTCATGCAAATACGTAAGGTCCTAGGTCATGTCCAAGCCACCAAAGCCGGCTAAAAAGTGAATAATCGACAACTAAAACTTGAATTGTACTACTTCTTACTGGCTATTACTTCAACTTAGAAACTTCTTCTTTGTTCTACTATGGCGCTTTTAGTGTCTCCGCATACCGCAGCACGCGACATAGCTTTGCAGACGATAAATGTAACCGTCTCAGAGAGAAAAGCGGCCAATGTGACGATCTGGCTTTAAGTCGATTCGATAACAAATGACGAAAACGGACGGATTTCTCAGGTTTTTTACTACATATGAACACTTTTCACATTCTCCCATGCAACGCGGCTGCTAGACCTCCTTTCATGCAAAATCTTAAGGTCCTAGGTCATGTAAAAGCCACCAAAGCCGGCTAAAAAGTGAATAATCGATAACTAAAACTTGAATCGTACTACTTCTTACTGGCTATTACTTCAACTGAGAAGCTTCTTCTGTGTTCTACTATGGTGCTTTTAGTGTTTCAGCATACCGCAGCACGCGACATAGCTTTGCAGACGATAAATGTAACCGTTTCAGAGAGAAGAGCGGCCAATGTGACGATCTGGCTTTAAGTCGATTCGATAACAAATGACGAAAACGGACGGATTTCTCAGGTTTTTACTACATATGAACACTTTTCACATTCTCCCGTCCAACGCGGCTGCTAGTCCTCCTTTCATGCAAAATCTTAAGGTCCTAGGTCATGTCCAAGCCACCAAAGCCGGCTAAAATGTGAATAATCGACAACTAAAACTTAAATTGTACTACTTCTTACTGGCTATTACTTCAACTTAGAAGCTTCTTCTTTGTTCTACTATGGTGCTTTTAGTGTTTCGGCATACCGCAGCACGCGACATAGCTTTGAAGACGATAAGTGTAAGCGTTTCAGAGAGTAGAGCGGCCAATGTGACCATCTGGCTTTAAGGCGATTCGATCACAGATGACGAAAACGGACGGATTTCTCAGGTTTTTACTACATATGAACACTTTTCACATTCTCCCGTGCAACGCGGCTGCTAGTCCTCCTTTCATGCAAAATCTTAAGGTCCTAGGTCATGTCCAAGCCACCAAAGCCGGCTAAAAAGTGAATAATCGACAACTAAAACTTGAATTGTACTACCTCTTACTGGCTATTACTTCAACTTAGAAGCTTCTTCTGTGTTCTACTATGGTGCTTTTAGCGTTTCCGCATACTGCAGCGCGCGACATAGCTTTGCAGACGATAAATGAACCGTTGCAGAGAGTGGAGCGGCCAATGTGACGATCTGGCTTTAAGTCGATTCGATAACAAATGACGAAAACGGACGGATTTCTCAGGTTTTTACTACATATGAACACATTTCACATTCTCCCGTGCAACGCGGCTGCAAGTACTCCTTTCATGCAAAATCTTAAGGTCCTAGGTCATGTCCAAGCCACCAAAGCCGGCTAAAAAGTGAATAATCGACAACTAAAACTTGAATTGTAGTACTTCTTACTGGCTATTACTTCAACTTAGAAGCTTCTTCTGTGTTCTACTATGGTGCTTTTAGTGTTTCAACATACCGCAGCACGCGACATAGCTTTGCAGACGATAAATGTAACCGTTTCAGAGAGAAGAGCGGCCAATGTGACGATCTGGCTTTAAGTCGATTCGATAACAAATGACGAAAACGGACGGATTTCTAAGGTTTTTACTACATATGAACACTTTTCACATTCTCCCGTCCAACGCGGCTGCTAGTCCTCCTTTCATGCAAAATCTTAAGGTCCTAGGTCATGTCCAAGCCACCAAAGCGGGCTAAAATGAGAATAATCGACAACTAAAACTTAAATTGTACTATTTCTTACTGGCTATTACTTCAACTTAGAAGCTTCTTCTGTGTTCAACTATGGTGCTTTTAGTGTTTCGGCATACCGCAGCACGCGACATAGCTTTGCAGACGATAAGTGTAACCGTTTCAGAGAGTAGAGCGGCCAATGTGACGATCTGGCTTTAAGGCGATTCGATAACAAATGACGAAAACGGACGGATTTCTCAGGTTTTTACTACATATGAACACTTTTCACATTCTCCCATGCAACGCGGCTGCTAGACCTCCTTTCATGCAAAATCTTAAGGTCCTAGGTCATGTAAAAGCCACCAAAGCCGGCTAAAAAGTGAATAATCGACAACTAAAACTTGAATTCTACTACTTCTTACTGGCTATTACTTCAACTTAGAAGCTTCTTCTGTGTTCTACTATGGTGCTTTTAGTGTCTCCGCACACCGCAGCACGCGACATAGCTTTGCAGACGATAAATGTAACCGTCTCAGAGAGAAAAGCGGCCAATGTGACGATCTGGCTTTAAGTCGATTCGATAACAAATGACGAAAACGGACGGATTTCTCAGGTTTTTACTACATATGAACACTTTTCACATTCTCCCATGCAACACGGCTGCTAGTCCTCCTTTCATGCAAAATCTTAACGTCCTAGGTCATGTCCAAGCCACCAAAGCCGGCTAAAATGTGAATAATCGACTACTAAAACTTGAATCGTATAACTTCTTACTGGCTATTACTTCAACTTAGAAGCTTCTTCTGTGTTTTACTATGGTACTTTCAGTGTCTCCGCATACCGCAGCACGCGACATAGCTTTGCAGACGATAAATGTAACCGTCTCAGAGAGAAAAGCGGCCAATGTGACGATCTGGCTTTAAGTCGATTCGATAACAAATGACGAAAACGGACGGATATCTCAGGTTTTTACTACATATAAACACATTTCACATTCTCCCGTGCAACGCGGCTGCAAGTACTCCTTTCATGCAAATACGTAAGGTCCTAGGTCATGTCCAAGCCACCAAAGCCGGCTAAAAAGTGAATAATCGACAACTAAAACTTGAATTGTACTACTTCTTACTGGCTATTACTTCAACTTAGAAACTTCTTCTTTGTTCTACTATGGCGCTTTTAGTGTCTCCGCATACCGCAGCACGCGACATAGCTTTGCAGACGATAAATGTAACCGTCTCAGAGAGAAAAGCGGCCAATGTGACGATCTGGCTTTAAGTCGATTCGATAACAAATGACGAAAACGGACGGATTTCTCAGGTTTTTTACTACATATGAACACTTTTCACATTCTCCCATGCAACGCGGCTGCTAGACCTCCTTTCATGCAAAATCTTAAGGTCCTAGGTCATGTAAAAGCCACCAAATCCGGCTAAAAAGTGAATAATCGATAACTAAAACTTGAATCGTACTACTTCTTACTGGCTATTACTTCAACTGAGAAGCTTCTTCTGTGTTCTACTATGGTGCTTTTAGTGTTTCAGCATACCGCAGCACGCGACATAGCTTTGCAGACGATAAATGTAACCGTTTCAGAGAGAAGAGCGGCCAATGTGACGATCTGGCTTTAAGTCGATTCGATAACAAATGACGAAAACGGACGGATTTCTCAGGTTTTTACTACATATGAACACTTTTCACATTCTCCCGTCCAACGCGGCTGCTAGTCCTCCTTTCATGCAAAATCTTAAGGTCCTAGGTCATGTCCAAGCCACCAAAGCCGGCTAAAATGTGAATAATCGACAACTAAAACTTAAATTGTACTACTTCTTACTGGCTATTACTTCAACTTAGAAGCTTCTTCTGTGTTCTACTATGGTGCTTTTAGTGTTTCGGCATACCGCAGCACGCGACATAGCTTTGAAGACGATAAGTGTAAGCGTTTCAGAGAGTAGAGCGGCCAATGTGACCATCTGGCTTTAAGGCGATTCGATCACAGATGACGAAAACGGACGGATTTCTCAGGTTTTTACTACATATGAACACTTTTCACATTCTCCCGTGCAACGCGGCTGCTAGTCCTCCTTTCATGCAAAATCTTAAGGTCCTAGGTCATGTCCAAGCCACCAAAGCCGGCTAGAAAGTGAATAATCGACAACTAAAACTTCAATTGTACTACCTCTTACTGGCTATTACTTCAACTTAGGAGCTTCCTCTGTGTTCTACTATGGTGCTTTTAGCGTTTCCGCATACTGCAGCGCGCGACATAGCTTTGCAGACGATAAATGAACCGTTGCAGAGAGTGGAGCCGCCAATGTGACGATCTGGCTTTAAGTCGATTCGATAACAAATGACGAAAACGGACGGATTTCTCAGGTTTTTACTACATATGAACACTTTTCACATTCTCCCATGCAACACGGCTGCTAGACCCCCTTTCATGCAAAATCTTAAGGTCCTAGGTCATGTCCAAGCTACCAAAGCCGGCTGAAAAGTCAATAATCGATAACTAAAACTTGAATTTTACTACTTCTTACTGGCTATTACTTCAACTTAGAAGCTTCTTTTGTGTTCTACTATGGTGCTTTTAGTGTGTCCGCAGACCGCAGCACGCGACATAGCTTTGCAGACGATAAATGTAACCGTCTCAGAGAGAAAAGCGGCCAATGTGACGATCTGGCTTTCAGTCGATTAGATAACAAATGACGAAAACGGACGGATTTCTCAGGTTTTTACTACATATGAACACTTTTCACATTCTCCCATGCAACGCGGCTGCTAGTCCTCCTTTCATGCAAAATCTTAAGGTCATCGGTCATGTCCAAGCCACCAAAGCCGGCTACAAAGTGAATAATCGACAACTAAAACTTCAATTGTACTACTTCTTACTGGCTATTACTTCAACATAGAAGCTTCTTCTGTGTTCTACTATGGTGCTTTTAGTGTTTCCGCATACCGCAGCACGTGACATAGCTTTGCAGACGATAAATGTAACCGTCTCAGAGCGAAAAGCGACCAATGTGACGATCTGGCTTTAAGTCGATTCGATAACAAATGACGAAAACGGACGGATTTTTGTGGTTTTTACTACATATGAACACTTTTCACATTCTCCCATGCAACGCGGCTGCTAGTCCTCCTTTCATGCAAAATCTTTAGGTCCTAGGTCATGTCGAAGCCACCAAAGCCAGCTAAAAAGTGAATGATCGACAACTAAAACTTCAATTGTACTACTTCTTACTGGCTATTACTTCAACTTAGAAGCTTCTTCTGTGCTCTACTATGGTGCTTTTAGTGTTTCCGCATACCGCAGCACGCGACACAGCTCTGTAGACGATAAATGTAACCGTTTCAGAGAGAAGAGCGGCCAATGTGACGATCTGGCTTTAAGTCGAATCGATAACAAATGACGAAAACGGACGGATTTCTCAGGATTTTACCACATATGAACACTTTTCACATTCTCCAGTGCAACGCGGCTGCTAGTCCTCCTTTCATGCAAAATCTTAATGTCCTAGGTCATGTCCGAGCCACCATAGCCGGCTAAAAAGTGAATAATCGACAATTAAAACTTCAATTGTACTACTTCTTACTGGCTATTACTTCAACTTAGAAGCTTCTTCTGTGTTCTCCTATGGTGCTTTTAGGGTCTCCGCATACCGCAGCACGCGACATACCTTGGCAGACGATAAATGTAACCGTCTCAGAGAGAAAAGCGGCCAATGTGACGATCTGGCTTCAAGTCGATTCGATAACAAATGACGAAAACGGACGGATTTCTCAGGTTTTTACTACATATGAACACTTTTCACATTCTCCCATGCAACGCGGCTGCTAGTCCTCCTTTCATGCAAAATCCTAAGGTCCTAGGTCATGTCGAAGCCACCAAAGCCAGCTAAAAAGTGAATGATCGACAACTAAAACTTGAATTGTACTACGTCTTACTGGCTATTACTTCAACTTAGAAGCTTCTTCTGTGTTCTACTATGGTGCTTTTAGTGTCTCCGCATACCGCAGCACGCGACATACCTTGGCAGACGATAAATGTAACCGTCTCAGAGAGAAAAGCGGCCAATGTGACGATCTGGCTTCAAGTCGATTCGATAACAAATGACGAAAAAGGACGGATTTCTCAGGTTTTTACTACATATGAACATATTTCACATTCTCCCGTGCAACGCGGCTGCAAGTACTCCTTTCATGCAAAATCTTAAGGTCCTAGTTCATGTCCAAGCCACCAAAGTCGGCTAAAAAGTGAATAATCGACAACTAAAACTTGAATTGTTCTACTTCTTACTGGCTATTACTTCAACTTAGAAGCTTCTTCTGTGTTCTACTATGGTGCTTTTAGTGTCTCCGCACACCGCAGCACGCGACATAGCTTTGCAGACGATAAATGTAACCGTCTCAGAGAGAAAAGCTGCCAATGTGACGATCTTGCTTTAAGTCGATTCGATAACAAATGACGAAAACGGACGGATTTCTAAGGTTTTTACTACATATGAACACTTTTCACAGTATCCCACGGAACGCGGCTGCTAGTCCTCCTTTCATGCAAAATCTTAAGGTCCTTGGTCATGTCCAAGACACCAAAGCCGGCTAAAGAGTGAATAATCGACAACTAAAACTTCAATTGTACAGCGTCTTACTGGCTATTACTTCAACATAGAAGCTTCTTCTGTGTTCTACTATGGTGCTTTTAGTGTTTCCGCATACCGCAGCACGCGACATAGCTTTGTAGACGATAAATGTAACCGTTTCAGAGAGAAGGGCGGCCAATGTGACGATCCCAACTTTAAGTCGATTCGATAACAAATGTCGAAAACGGACGGATTTATCAGGTTTTTACTACATATGAACACATTTCACATTCTCCCGTGCAACGCGGCTGCAAGTACTCCTTTCATGCAAAATCTTAAGGTCCTAGGTCATGTCCAAGCCACCATAGCCGGCTAAAAAGTGAATAATCGACAGCTAAAACTTGAATAGTACTACTTTTTACTGGCTATTACTTCAACTTAGAAGCTTCTTCTGTGTTCTTCTATGGTGCTTTAAGTGTCTCCGCATACCGCAGCACGCGACATAGCTTTGCAGACGATAAATGTAACTGTCTCAGAGAGAAATTCGGCCAATGTGACGATCTGGCTTTAAGTCGATTCGATAACAAATGACGAAAACGGACTGATTTCTCAGGTTTTTACTACATATGAACACTTTTCACATTCTCCCATACAACGCGGCTGCTAGTCCTACTTTCATGCAAAATCTTAAGGTCCTAGGTCATATCCAAGCCACCAAAGCCGGCTAAAAAGTGAATAATCGATATTTAAAACTTGAATTGTACTACATCTTACTGGCTGTCTCTTCAACTTAGAAGCTTCTTCTGTGTTCTACTATGGTGCTTTTAGTGTTTCCGCATAGCGCAGCACGCGACATAGCTTTGCAGACGATAAATGTAACCGTCTCAGAGAGAAAGGCGGCCAATGTGACGATCTGGCTTTAAGTCGATTCGATAACAAATGACGAAAACGGACTGATTTCTCAGGTTTTTACTACATATGAACACTTTTCACATTCTCCCATACAACGCGGCTGCTAGTCCTCCTTTCATGCAAAATCTTATGGTCCTAGGTCATGTCATAGCCACCAAAGCCGGCAAAAAAGTGAATAATCGACATCCAAAACTTGAATTGTACTACCTCTTACTGGCTATTACTTCAACTTAGAAGCTTCTTCTGTGTTCTACTATGGTGCTTTTAGTGTTTCCGCATACTGCAGCACGGGTCATAGCTTTGCAGACGATAAATGTAACCGTTTCAGAGAGAAGAGCGGCCAACGTGACGATCTGGCTTTAAGTCGATTCGATAACAAATGACAAAAACGGACGGATTTCTCAGGTTTTTACTACATATGAACACTTTTCACATTCTCCCGTGCAACGCAGCTGCAAGTCCTCCTTTCATGCAAAATCTTAAGGTCCTAGGTGGTGTCCAAGCCACCAAAGCCGTCTAAAAAGTGAATAATCGACAACTACAACTTGAATTGTACTACTTCTTACTGGCTATTGCTTCAACTTAGAAGCTTCTTCTGTGTTCTACTATGGTGCTTTTAGTGTTTCGGCATACCGCAGCACGCGACATAGCTTTGAAGACGATAAGTGTAAGCGTTTCAGAGAGTAGAGCGGCCAATGTGACCATCTGGCTTTAAGGCGATTCGATCACAGATGACGAAAACGGACGGATTTCTCAGGTTTTTACTACATATGAACACTTTTCACATTCTCCCGTGCAACGCGGCTGCTAGTCCTCCTTTCATGCAAAATCTTATGGTCCTAGGTCATGTCCAAGCCACCAAAGCCGGCTAAAAAGTGAATAATCGACAACTAAAACTTGAATTGTACTACCTCTTACTGGCTATTACTTCAACTTAGGAGCTTCTTCTGTGTTCTACTATGGTGCTTTTAACGTTTCCGCATACTGCAGCGCGCGACATAGCTTTGCAGACGATAAATGAACCGTTGCAGAGAGTGGAGCGGCCAATGTGACGATCTGGCTTTAAGTCGATTCGATAACAAATGACGAAAACGGACGGATTTCTCAGGTTTTTACTACATATGAACACTTTTCACATTCTCCCATGCAACACGGCTGCTAGACCCCCTTTCATGCAAAATCTTAAGGTCCTAGGTCATGTCCAAGCTACCAAAGCCGGCTGAAAAGTCAATAATCGATAACTAAAACTTGAATTTTACTACTTCTTACTGGCTATTACTTCAACTTAGAAGCTTCTTTTGTGTTCTACTATGGTGCTTTTAGTGTGTCCGCAGACCGCAGCACGCGACATAGCTTTGCAGACGATAAATGTAACCGTCTCAGAGAGAAAAGCGGCCAATGTGACGATCTGGCTTTCAGTCGATTAGATAACAAATGACGAAAACGGACGGATTTCTCAGGTTTTTACTACATATGAACACTTTTCACATTCTCCCATGCAACGCGGCTGCTAGTCCTCCTTTCATGCAAAATCTTAAGGTCATCGGTCATGTCCAAGCCACCAAAGCCGGCTACAAAGTGAATAATCGACAACTAAAACTTCAATTGTACTACTTCTTACTGCCTATTACTTCAACTTAGAAGCTTCTTCTGTGCTCTACTATGGTGCTTTTAGTGTTTCCGCATACCGCAGCACGCGACACAGCTCTGTAGACGATAAATGTAACCGTTTCAGAGAGAAGAGCGGCCAATGTGACGATCTGGCTTTAAGTCGAATCGATAACAAATGACGAAAACGGACGGATTTCTCAGGATTTTACCACATATGAACACTTTTCACATTCTCCAGTGCAACGCGGCTGCTAGTCCTCCTTTCATGCAAAATCTTAATGTCCTAGGTCATGTCCGAGCCACCATAGCCGGCTAAAAAGTGAATAATCGACAATTAAAACTTCAATTGTACTACTTCTTACTGGCTATTACTTCAACTTAGAAGCTTCTTCTGTGTTCTCCTATGGTGCTTTTAGGGTCTCCGCAGACGGCAGCACGCTACATAGCTTTGCAGACGATAAATGTAACAGTCTCATAGAGAAAAGCGGCCAATGTGACGATCTGGCTTTAAGTCGATTCGATAACAAATGACGAAAACGGACGGATTTCTGTGGTTTTTACTACATATGAACACTTTTCACATTCTCCCATGCAACGCGGCTGCTAGTCCTCCTTTCATGCAAAATCCTAAGGTCCTAGGTCATGTCGAAGCCACCAAAGCCAGCTAAAAAGTGAATGATCGACAACTAAAACTTGAATTGTACTACGTCTTACTGGCTATTACTTCAACTTAGAAGCTTCTTCTGTGTTCTACTATGGTGCTTTTAGTGTCTCCGCATACCGCAGCACGCGACATACCTTGGCAGACGATAAATGTAACCGTCTCAGAGAGAAAAGCGGCCAATGTGACGATCTGGCTTCAAGTCGATTCGATAACAAATGACGAAAAAGGACGGATTTCTCAGGTTTTTACTACATATGAACATATTTCACATTCTCCCGTGCAACGCGGCTGCAAGTACTCCTTTCATGCAAAATCTTAAGGTCCTAGTTCATGTCCAAGCCACCAAAGTCGGCTAAAAAGTGAATAATCGACAACTAAAACTTGAATTGTTCTACTTCTTACTGGCTATTACTTCAACTTAGAAGCTTCTTCTGTGTTCTACTATGGTGCTTTTAGTGTCTCCGCACACCGCAGCACGCGACATAGCTTTGCAGACGATAAATGTAACCGTCTCAGAGAGAAAAGCTGCCAATGTGACGATCTTGCTTTAAGTCGATTCGATAACAAATGACGAAAACGGACGGATTTCTAAGGTTTTTACTACATATGAACACTTTTCACAGTATCCCACGGAACGCGGCTGCTAGTCCTCCTTTCATGCAAAATCTTAAGGTCCTTGGTCATGTCCAAGCCACCAAAGCCGGCTAAAGAGTGAATAATCGACAACTAAAACTTCAATTGTACAGCGTCTTACTGGCTATTACTTCAACATAGAAGCTTCTTCTGTGTTCTACTATGGTGCTTTTAGTGTTTCCGCATACCGCAGCACGCGACATAGCTTTGTAGACGATAAATGTAACCGTTTCAGAGAGAAGGGCGGCCAATGTGACGATCTAGCTTTAAGTCGATTCGATAACAAATGACGAAAACGGACGGATTTATCAGGTTTTTACTACATATGAACACATTTCACATTCTCCCGTGCAACGCGGCTGCAAGTACTCCTCTCATGCAAAATCTTAAGGTCCTAGGTCATGTCCAAGCCACCATAGCCGGCTAAAAAGTGAATAATCGACAGCTAATACTTGAATAGTACTACTTTTTACTGGCTATTACTTCAACTTAGAAGCTTCTTCTGTGTTCTTCTATGGTGCTTTAAGTGTCTCCGCATACCGCAGCACGCGACATAGCTTTGCAGACGATAAATGTAACTGTCTCAGAGAGAAATTCGGCCAATGTGACGATCTGGCTTTAAGTCGATTCGATAACAAATGACGAAAACGGACTGATTTCTCAGGTTTTTACTACATATGAACACTTTTCACATTCTCCCATACAACGCGGCTGCTAGTCCTCCTTTCATGCAAAATCTTAAGGTCCTAGGTCATATCCAAGCCACCAAAGCCGGCTAAAAAGTGAATAATCGATATTTAAAACTTGAATTGTACTACATCTTACTGGCTGTCTCTTCAACTTAGAAGCTTCTTCTGTGTTCTACTATGGTGCTTTTAGTGTTTCCGCATAGCGCAGCACGCGACATAGCTTTGCAGACGATAAATGTAACCGTCTCAGAGAGAAAGGCGGCCAATGTGACGATCTGGCTTTAAGTCGATTCGATAACAAATGACGAAAACGGACTGATTTCTCAGGTTTTTACTACATATGAACACTTTTCACATTCTCCCATACAACGCGGCTGCTAGTCCTCCTTTCATGCAAAATCTTATGGTCCTAGGTCATGTCATAGCCACCAAAGCCGGCAAAAAAGTGAATAATCGACATCCAAAACTTGAATTGTACTACCTCTTACTGGCTATTACTTCAACTTAGAAGCTTCTTCTGTGTTCTACTATGGTGCTTTTAGTGTTTCCGCATACTGCAGCACGGGTCATAGCTTTGCAGACGATAAATGTAACCGTTTCAGAGAGAAGAGCGGCCAACGTGACGATCTGGCTTTAAGTCGATTCGATAACAAATGACAAAAACGGACGGATTTTTCAGGTTTTTACTACATATGAACACTTTTCACATTCTCCCGTGCAACGCAGCTGCAAGTCCTCCTTTCATGCAAAATCTTAAGGTCCTAGGTGGTGTCCAAGCCACCAAAGCCGTCTAAAAAGTGAATAATCGACAACTACAACTTGAATTGTACTACTTCTTACTGGCTATTGCTTCAACTTAGAAGCTTCTTCTGTGTTCTACTATGGTGCTTTTAGTGTCTCCGCATACCGCAGCACGCGACTTAGCTTTGCAGACGATAAATGTAACCGTCTCAGAGAGAAAAGCGGCCAATGTGATGATCTGGCTTTAAGTCGATTCGATAACAAATGACGGAAACGGACGGTTTTCTCAGGTTTTTACTACATATGAACACTTTTCACATTCTCCCGTGCAACGCGGCTGCTAGTCCTCCTTTCATGCAAAATCTTAAGGTCCTAGGTCATATCCAAGCCACCAAAGCCGGCTAAAAAATGAATAATCGATAATTAAAACTTGAATTGTACTACATCTTACTGGCTGTTTCTTCAACTTAGAAGCTTTTTCTGTTTTCTACTATGGTGCTTTTAGTGTTTCCGCATACCGCAGCACGCGACATAGCATTGCAGACGATAAATGTAACCGTTTCAGAGAGAAGAACGGCCAATGTGACGATCTGGCTTTAAGTCGATTCGATAACAAATGACGAAAACGGACGGATTTCTCAGGATTTTAGTACATATGAACACTCTTCACATTCTCAGATGCAACGTGGCTGCTAGACCTCCTTTCATGCAAAATCGTAAGGTCCTAGGTCATGTAAAAGCCACCAAAGCCGGCTAAAAAGTGAATAATCGATAACTAAAACTTGAATTGTACTACGTCTTACTGGCTATTACTTCAACTTAGAAGCTTGTTCTGTGTTCTACTATGGTGCTTTTAGTGTCTCCGCATACCGCAGCACGCGACATACCTTGGCGGACGATAAATGTAACCGTCTCAGAGAGAAAAGCGGCCAATGTGACGATCTGACTTCAAGTCGATTCGATAACAAATGACGAAAAAGGACGGATTTCTCAGGTTTTTACTACATATGAACATATTTCACATTCTCCCGTGCAACGCGGCTGCAAGTACCCCTTTCATGCAAAATCTTAAGGTCCTAGTTCATGTCCAAGCCACCAAAGCCGGCTAAAAAGTGAATAATCGACAACTAAAACTTGAATTGTACTACTTCTTACTGGCTATTATTTCAACTTAGAAGCTTCTTCTGTGTTCTACTATGGTGCTTTTAGTGTCTCCGCACACCGCAGCACGCGACATAGCTTTGAAGACGATAAATGTAACCGTCTCAGAGAGAAAAGCTACCAATGTGACGATCTTGCTTTAAGTCGATTCGATAACAAATGACGAAAACGGACGGATTTCTAAGGTTTTTACTACATATGAACACTTTTCACAGTATTCCATGGAACGCGGCTGCTAGTCCTCCTTTCATGCAAAATCTTAAGGTCCTTGGTCATGTCCAAGCCACCAAAGCCGGCTAAAGAGTGAATAATCGACAACTAAAACTTCAATTGTACAGCGTCTTACTGGCTATTACTTCAACATAGAAGCTTCTTCTGTGTTCTACTATGGTGCTTTTAGTGTTTCCGCATACCGCAGCACGCGACATAGCTTTGTAGACGATAAATGTAACCGTTTCAGAGAGAAGGGCGGCCAACGTGACGATCTAGCTTTAAGTCGATTCGATAACAAATGACGAAAACGGACGGATTTATCAGGTTTTTACTACATATGAACACATTTCACATTCTCCCGTGCAACGCGGCTGCAAGTACTCCTTTCATGCAAAATCTTAAGGTCCTAGGTCATGTCCAAGCCACCATAGCCGGCTAAAAAGTGAATAAACGACAGCTAAAACTTGAATTGTACTACTTCTTACTGGCTATTACTTCAACTTAGAAGCTTCTTCTGTGTTCTTCTATGGTGCTTTAACTGTCTCCGCATACCGCAGCACGCGACATAGCTTTGCAGACGATAAATGTAACTGTCTCAGAGAGAAATTCGGCCAATGTGACGATCTGGCTTTAAGTCGATTCGATAACAAATGACGAAAACGGACTGATTTCTCAGGTTTTTACTACATATGAACACTTTTCACATTCTCCCATACAACGCGGCTGCTAGTCCTCCTTTCATGCAAAATCTTAAGGTCCTAGGTCATATCCAAGCCACCAAAGCCGGCTAAAAAGTGAATAATCGATAGTTAAAACTTGAATTGCACTACATCTTACTGGCTGTCTCTTCAACTTAGAAGCTTCTTCTGTGTTCTACTATGGTGCTTTTAGTGTTTCCGCATAGCGCAGCACGCGACATAGCTTTGCAGACGATAAATGTAACCGTCTCAGAGAGAAAGGCTGCCAATGTGACGATCTGGCTTTAAGTCGATTCGATAACAAATGACGAAAACGGACGGATTTCTCAGGTTTTTACTACATATGAACACTTTTCACATTCTCCCATACAACGCGGCTGCTAGTCCTCCTTTCATGCAAAATCTTATGGTCCTAGGTCATGTCATAGCCACCAAAGCCGAAAAAAGTGAATAATCGACATCCAAAACTTGAATTGTACTACCTCTTACTGGCTATTACTTCAACTTAGAAGCTTCTTCTGTGTTCTACTATGGTGCTTTTAGTGTTTCCGCATACTGCAGCACGCGTCATAGCTTTGCAGACGATAAATGTAACCGTTTCAGAGAGAAGAGCGGCCAACGTGACGATCTGGCTTTAAGTCGATTCGATAACAAATGACGAAAACGGACGGATTTCTCAGGTTTTTACTACATATGAACACTTTTTACATTCTCCCGTGCAACGCGGCTGCAAGTACTCCTTGCATGCAAAATCTTAAGGTCCTAGGTCATGTCCAAGCCACCAAAGCCGGCTAAAATGTGAATAATCGACAACTAAAACTTGAATTGTACTACTTCTTACTGGCTATTACTTCAACATAGAAGCTTCTTCTGTGTTATACTATGGTGCTTTTAGTGTCTCCGCATACCGCAGCACGCGACTTAGCTTTGCAGACGATAAATGTAACCGTCTCAGAGAGAAAAGTGGCCAATGTGACGATCTGGCTTTAAGTCGATTCGATAACAAATGACGCAAACGGACGGTTTTCTCAGGTTTTTACTACATATGAACACTTGTCACATTCTCCCGTGCAACGCGGCTGCTAGTCCTCCTTTCATGCAAAATCTTAAGGTCCTAGGTCATATCCAAGCCACCAAAGCCGGCTAAAAAGTGAATAATCGATAATTAAAACTTGAATTGTACTACATCTTACTGGCTGTTTCTTCAACTTAGAAGCTTCTTCCGTTTTCTACTATGGTGCTTTTAGTGTTTCCGCATACCGCAGCACGCGACATAGCATTTCAGACGATAAATGTAACCGTTTCAGAGAGAAGAACGGCCAATGTGACGATCTGGCTTTAAGTCGATTCGATAACAAATGACGAAAACGGACGGATTTCTCAGGTTTTTACTACATATGAACACTTTTCACATTCTCCCGTGCAACGCGGCTAAAAGTCCTCCTTTCATGCAAAATCTTAAGGTCCTAGGTCATGTCCAAGCCACCAAAGCCGGCTATAAAGTGAATAATCGACAACTAAAACTTGAATTGTACTACTTCTTACTTTCTGTTTCTTCAACTTAGAAGCTTCTTCTGTGTTCTACTATGGTGCTTTTAGTGTCTCCGCATACCGCAGCACGCGACATAGCTTTGCAGACGATAAGTGTAACCGTTTCAGAGAGAAAAGAGACCAATGTGACGATCTGGCTTTAAGTCGATTCGATAACAAATGACGAAAACGGACTGATTTCTCAGGTTTTTACTACATATGAACACTTTTCACATTCTCCCATACAACGCGGCTGCTAGTCCTCCTTTCATGCAAAATCTTAAGGTCCTAGGTCATATCCAAGCCACCAAAGCCGGCTAAAAAGTGAATAATCGATATTTAAAACTTGAATTGTACTACATCTTACTGGCTGTCTCTTCAACTTAGAAGCTTCTTCTGTGTTCTACTATGGTGCTTTTAGTGTTTCCGCATAGCGCAGCACGCGACATAGCTTTGCAGACGATAAATGTAACCGTCTCAGAGAGAAAGGCGGCCAATGTGACGATCTGGCTTTAAGTCGATTCGATAACAAATGACGAAAACGGACTGATTTCTCAGGTTTTTACTACATATGAACACTTTTCACATTCTCCCATACAACGCGGCTTCTAGTCCTCCTTTCATGCAAAATCTTATGGTCCTAGGTCATGTCATAGCCACCAAAGCCGGCAAAAAAGTGAATAATCGACATCCAAAACTTGAATTGTACTACCTCTTACTGGCTATTACTTCAACTTAGAAGCTTCTTCTGTGTTCTACTATGGTGCTTTTAGTGTTTCCGCATACTGCAGCACGGGTCATAGCTTTGCAGACGATAAATGTAACCGTTTCAGAGAGAAGAGCGGCCAACGTGACGATCTGGCTTTAAGTCGATTCGATAACAAATGACAAAAACGGACGGATTTCTCAGGTTTTTACTACATATGAAGACTTTTCACATTCTCCCGTGCAACGCAGCTGCAAGTCCTCCTTTCATGCAAAATCTTAAGGTCCTAGGTGGTGTCCAAGCCACCAAAGCCGTCTAAAAAGTGAATAATCGACAACTACAACTTGAATTGTACTACTTCTTACTGGCTATTGCTTCAACTTAGAAGCTTCTTCTGTGTTCTACTATGGTGCTTTTAGTGTCTCCGCATACCGCAGCACGCGACTTAGCTTTGCAGACGATAAATGTAACCGTCTCAGAGAGAAAAGCGGCCAATGTGACGATCTGGCTTTAAGTCGATTCGATAACAAATGACGGAAACGGACGGTTTTCTCAGGTTTTTACTACATATGAACACTTTTCACATTCTCCCGTGCAACGCGGCTGCTAGTCCTCCTTTCATGCAAAATCTTAAGGTCCTAGGTCATATCCAAGCCACCAAAGCCGGCTAAAAAGTGAATAATCGATAATTAAAACTTGAATTGTACTACATCTTACTGGCTGTTTCTTCAACTTAGAAGCTTTTTCTGTTTTCTACTATGGTGCTTTTAGTGTTTCCGCATACCGCAGCACGCGACATAGCATTGCAGACGATAAATGTAACCGTTTCAGAGAGAAGAACGGCCAATGTGACGATCTGGCTTTAAGTCGATTCGATAACAAATGACGAAAACGGACGGATTTCTCAGGATTTTAGTACATATGAACACTCTTCACATTCTCAGATGCAACGTGGCTGCTAGACCTCCTTTCATGCAAAATCGTAAGGTCCTAGGTCATGTAAAAGCCACCAAAGCCGGCTAAAAAGTGAATAATCGATAACTAAAACTTGAATTGTACTACGTCTTACTGGCTATTACTTCAACTTAGAAGCTTGTTCTGTGTTCTACTATGGTGCTTTTAGTGTCTCCGCATACCGCAGCACGCGACATACCTTGGCGGACGATAAATGTAACCGTCTCAGAGAGAAAAGCGGCCAATGTGACGATCTGGCTTCAAGTCGATTCGATAACAAATGACGAAAAAGGACGGATTTCTCAGGTTTTTACTACATATGAACATATTTCACATTCTCCCGTGCAACGCGGCTGCAAGTACCCCTTTCATGCAAAATCTTAAGGTCCTAGTTCATGTCCAAGCCACCAAAGCCGGCTAAAAAGTGAATAATCGACAACTAAAACTTGAATTGTACTACTTCTTACTGGCTATTACTTCAACTTAGAAGCTTCTTCTGTGTTCTACTATGGTGCTTTTAGTGTCTCCGCACACCGCAGCACGCGACATAGCTTTGAAGACGATAAATGTAACCGTCTCAGAGAGAAAAGCTACCAATGTGACGATCTTGCTTTAAGTCGATTCGATAACAAATGACGAAAACGGACGGATTTCTAAGGTTTTTACTACATATGAACACTTTTCACAGTATTCCATGGAACGCGGCTGCTAGTCCTCCTTTCATGCAAAATCTTAAGGTCCTTGGTCATGTCCAAGCCACCAAAGTCGGCTAAAGAGTGAATAATCGACAACTAAAACTTCAATTGTACAGCGTCTTACTGGCTATTACTTCAACATAGAAGCTTCTTCTGTGTTCTACTATGGTGCTTTTAGTGTTTCCGCATACCGCAGCACGCGACATAGCTTTGTAGACGATAAATGTAACCGTTTCAGAGAGAAGGGCGGCCAACGTGACGATCTAGCTTTAAGTCGATTCGATAACAAATGACGAAAACGGACGGATTTATCAGGTTTTTACTACATATGAACACATTTCACATTCTCCCGTGCAACGCGGCTGCAAGTACTCCTTTCATGCAAAATCTTAAGGTCCTAGGTCATGTCCAAGCCACCATAGCCGGCTAAAAAGTGAATAAACGACAGCTAAAACTTGAATTGTACTACTTCTTACTGGCTATTACTTCAACTTAGAAGCTTCTTCTGTGTTCTTCTATGGTGCTTTAAGTGTCTCCGCATTCCGCAGCACGCGACATAGCTTTGCAGACGATAAATGTAACTGTCTCAGAGAGAAATTCGGCCAATGTGACGATCTGGCTTTAAGTCGATTCGATAACAAATGACGAAAACGGACTGATTTCTCAGGTTTTTACTACATATGAACACTTTTCACATTCTCCCATACAACGCGGCTGCTAGTCCTCCTTTCATGCAAAATCTTAAGGTCCTAGGTCATATCCAAGCCACCAAAGCCGGCTAAAAAGTGAATAATCGATAGTTAAAACTTGAATTGCACTACATCTTACTGGCTGTCTCTTCAACTTAGAAGCTTCTTCTGTGTTCTACTATGGTGCTTTTAGTGTTTCCGCATAGCGCAGCACGCGACATAGCTTTGCAGACGATAAATGTAACCGTCTCAGAGAGAAAGGCTGCCAATGTGACGATCTGGCTTTAAGTCGATTCGATAACAAATGACGAAAACGGACGGATTTCTCAGGTTTTTACTACATATGAACACTTTTCACATTCTCCCATACAACGCGGCTGCTAGTCCTCCTTTCATGCAAAATCTTATGGTCCTAGGTCATGTCATAGCCACCAAAGCCGAAAAAAGTGAATAATCGACATCCAAAACTTGAATTGTACTACCTCTTACTGGCTATTACTTCAACTTAGAAGCTTCCTCTGTGTTCTACTATGGTGCTTTTAGTGTTTCCGCATACTGCAGCACGCGTCATAGCTTTGCAGACGATAAATGTAACCGTTTCAGAGAGAAGAGCGGCCAACGTGACGATCTGGCTTTAAGTCGATTCGATAACAAATGACGAAAACGGACGGATTTCTCAGGTTTTTACTACATATGAACACTTTTTACATTCTCCCGTGCAACGCGGCTGCAAGTACTCCTTGCATGCAAAATCTTAAGGTCCTAGGTCATGTCCAAGCCACCAAAGCCGGCTAAAATGTGAATAATCGACAACTAAAACTTGAATTGTACTACTTCTTACTGGCTATTACTTCAACATAGAAGCTTCTTCTGTGTTATACTATGGTGCTTTTAGTGTCTCCGCATACCGCAGCACGCGACTTAGCTTTGCAGACGATAAATGTAACCGTCTCAGAGAGAAAAGTGGCCAATGTGACGATCTGGCTTTAAGTCGATTCGATAACAAATGACGCAAACGGACGGTTTTCTCAGGTTTTTACTACATATGAACACTTGTCACATTCTCCCGTGCAACGCGGCTGCTAGTCCTCCTTTCATGCAAAATCTTAAGGTCCTAGGTCATATCCAAGCCACCAAAGCCGGCTAAAAAGTGAATAATCGATAATTAAAACTTGAATTGTACTACATCTTACTGGCTGTTTCTTCAACTTAGAAGCTTCTTCCGTTTTCTACTATGGTGCTTTTAGTGTTTCCGCATACCGCAGCACGCGACATAGCATTTCAGACGATAAATGTAACCGTTTCAGAGAGAAGAACGGCCAATGTGACGATCTGGCTTTAAGTCGATTCGATAACAAATGACGAAAACGGACGGATTTCTCAGGTTTTTACTACATATGAACACTTTTCACATTCTCCCGTGCAACGCGGCTAAAAGTCCTCCTTTCATGCAAAATCTTAAGGTCCTAGGTCATGTCCAAGCCACCAAAGCCGGCTATAAAGTGAATAATCGACAACTAAAACTTGAATTGTACTACTTCTTACTTTCTGTTTCTTCAACTTAGAAGCTTCTTCTGTGTTCTACTATGGTGCTTTTAGTGTTTCCGCATACCGCAGCACGCGACATAGCGTTGCAGACGATAAATGTAACCGTTTCAGAGAGAAAAGCGGCCAATGTGACGATCTGGCTTTAAGTCGATTCGATAACAAATGACGAAAACGGACGGATATCTCAGGTTTTTACTACATATGAACACTTTTTACATTCTCCCGTGCAACGCGGATGCAAGTACTCCTTGCATGCAAAATCTTAAGGTCCTAGGTCATGTCCAAGCCACCAAAGCCGGCTAAAATGTGAATAATCGACAACTAAAACTTGAATTGTACTACTTCTTACTGGCTATTACTTCAACTTAGAAGCTCCTTCTTTGTTCTACTATGGTGCTTTTAGTGTTTCGGCATATCGCAGCACGCGACATAGCTTTGCAGACGATAAATGTAACCGTTTGAGAGAGAGGAATGGAAAATGTGACGATCTGGCTTGAAGTCAATTCGATAACAAATGACGAAAATGGACGGATTTCTCAGGTTTTTACTACATATGAACACTTTTCACATTCTACCGTGCAACGCGGCTGCTAGTCCTCCTTTCATGCAAAATCTTATGGTCCTAGGTCATGTCATAGCCACCAAAGTCGGCTTAAAAGTGAATAATCGACAACTAAAACTTGAATTGTACTACTCCTTACTGGCTATTACTTCAACTTAGAAGCTTCTTCTGGGTTCTACTATGGTGCTTTTAGTGTTTTGGCATACCGTAGCACGCGACATAGCTTTTGCAGGCGATAAATGTAACCGTTTGAGAGAGAAGAATGGGCAATATGACGATCTGGCTTTAAGTCGATTCGATAACAAATGAAGAAAACGGACGGATTTCTCAGGTTTTTACTGCATATGAACAGTTTTCACATTCTACCGTGCAACGCGGCTGCTAGTCCTCCTTTCATGCAAAATCCTAAGGTCCTAGGTCATGTCCAAGCCACCAAAGCCGGCTAAAAAGTGAATAATCGACAACTAAAACTTGAATTGTACTACTTCTTACTGGCTATTACTTCAACTTAGATTCTTCTTCTGTGTTGTACTATGGTGCTTTTAGTGTCTCCGCATACCGCAGCACGCGACATAGCTTTGCAGACGATAAGTGTAACCGTTTCAGAGAGAAAAGAGACCAATGTGACGATCTGGCTTTAAGTCGATTCGATAACAAATGACGAAAACGGACGGATTTCTCAGTTTTTTACTACATATGAACACTTTTCACATTCTCCCGTGCAACGCGGCTGCTATTCTTCCTTTCATGCAAAATCTTAAGGTTCCACCGCATGTCCAAGCCACCAAAGCCGGCAAAAAAGTGAATAATCGACAACTAAAACTTGAATTGTACTACTTCTTACTGGCTATTACTTCAACATAGAAGCTTCTTCTGTGTTCTACTATGGTGCTTTTAGTGTTTCCGCATACCGCATCACGCGACATAGCTTTGCAGACGATAAATGTAACCGTTTCAGAGAGAAGAGCGGCCAATATGACGATCTTCCTTTAAGTCGATTCGATAACAAATGACGAAAACGGACGGATTTCTCAGGTTTTTACTGAATATGAACACATTTCACATTCTTTCGTGCAACGCGGCTAATAGTCCTCCTTTCATGCAAAATCCTGAGGTCCTAGGTCATGTCCAAGCCACCAAAGCCGGCTAAAAAGTGAATAATCGACAACTAAAACTTGAATTGTACTACTTCTTACTGGCTATTACTTCAACTTAGAAGCTTCTTCTGTGTTCTACTATGGTACTTTTAGTGTTTCGGCATATCGCAGCACGCGACATAGCTTTCCAGACGATAAATGTAACCGTTTCAGAGAGAAGAGCGGCCAATATGACGATCTGGCATTAAGACGATTCGATAACAAATGTCGAAAACGGACGGTTTTCTGAGGTTTTTACTACATATGAACACTTTTCACATTCTCCCGTGCAACGCGGCTGCTAGTCCTCCTTTCATGCAAAATCTTAAGGTCCTAGGTCATGTCCAAGCGACCAAAGCCGGCAAAAATGTGAATAATCGACAACTAAAACTTGAATTGTATTACTTCTTACTGGCTATTACTTCAACTTAGAAGCTTCTTCTGTGTTCTACTATGGCGCTTTTAGTGTCTCCGCATACCGCAGCACGCGACATAGCTTTGCAGACGATAAATGTAACCGTCTCAGAGAGAAAAGCGGCCGATGTGACGATCTGGCTTTAAGTCGATTCGATAACAAATGACGAAAACGGACGCATTTCTCAGGTTTTTCCAACATATGAACACTTTTCACATTCTACCGTGCAACGCGGCTGCTGGTCCTCCTTTCATGCAAAATCTTAAGGTCCTAGGTCATGTCCAAGCCACCAAAGCCGGCTAAAAAGTGAATAATCGACAACTAAAACTTGAATTGTACTACTTCTTACTGGCTATTACTTCAACTTAGAATCTTCTTCTGTGTTCTACTATGGTGCTTTTAGTGTCTCCGCATACCGCAGCACGCGACATAGCTTTGCAGACGACTAATGTAACCGTCTCAGTGAGAAAAGGGGCCAATGAGACGGTCTGGCTTTAAGTCGATTCGATAACAAATGAGGAAAACGGACGGATTTCTCAGGTTTTTCCTACATATGAACACATTTCACATTCTCCCGTGCAACGTGGCTGCTAGTCTTCCTTTCATGCAAAATCTTAAGGTTCCACCGCATGTCCAAGCCACCAAAGCCGGCTAAAAAGAAAATAATCGACATCTAAAACTTGAATTGTACTACTTCTTACTGGCTATTACTTCAACTTAGAAGCTCCTTCTGTGTTCTACTATGGTGCTTTTAGTGTTTCGGCTTATCGCAGCACGCGACATAGCTTTGCAGACGATAAATGTAACCGTTTGTGAGAGAAGAATGGCCAATGTGACGATCTGGCTTGAAGTCAATTCGATAACAAATGACGAAAACGGACGGATTTTTCAGGTTTTTACTACTTATGAACACTTTTCACATTCTACCGTGCAACGCGGCTGCTAGTCCTCCTTTCATGCAAAATCTTAAGGTCCTAGGTCATGTCCAAGCCACCAAAGCCGGCTAAAAAGTGAATAATCGACAACTAAAACTTGAATTGTACTACTTCTTACTGGCTATTACTTCAACTTAGAAGCTTCTTCTGTGTTCTACTATGGAGCTTTTAGTGTCTCCGCATACCGCAGCACGCGACATAGCTTTGCAGACGATAAGTGTAACCGTTTCAGAGAAAAAAGAGACCAATGTGACGATCTGGCTTTAAGTCGATTCGATAACAAATGACGAAAACGGACGGATTTCACAGTTTTTTACTACATATGAACACTTTTCACATTTTCCCGTGCAACGCGGCCGCTAGTCCTCCTTTCATGCAAAATCTTATTGTCCTAGGTCATGTCATAGCCACCAAAGCCGGCTAAAAAGTGAATAATCGACAACTAAAACTTGAATTGTACTACTTCTTACTGGCTATTACTTCAACATAGAAGCTTCTTCTGTGTTCTACTATGGTGCTTTTAGTGTTTCCGCATACCGCAGCACGCGACATAGCTTTGCAGACGATAAATGTAACCGTTTCAGAGAGAAGAGCGGCCAATATGACGATCTGGCTTTAAGTCGATTCGATAACAAATGACGAAAACGGACGGATTTCTCAGGTTTTTACTGCATATGAACACATTTCACATTCTTTCGTGCAACGCGGCTGCTAGTCCTCCTTTCATGCAAAATCTTAAGGTTCAACCTCATGTCCAAGCCACCAAAACCGGCTAAAAGTGAATAATCGACAACTAAAACTTGAATTGTACTACTTCTTACTGGCTATTACTTCAACTTAGAAGCTTCTTCTGTGTTCTACTATGGAGCTTTTAGTGTCTCCGCATACCGCAGCACGCGACATAGCTTTGCAGACGATAAGTGTAACCGTTTCAGAGAGAAGAGCGGCCAATATGACGATCTGGCTTTATGTCGATTAATAAAAAATGACGAAAACGGACATATTTCTCAGGTTTTTACTACATATGAACACTTTTCACATTCTCCCGTGCAACGCGGCTGCTAGTCCTCCTTTCATGCAAAATCTTATGGTCCTACGTCATGTCATAGCCACCAAAGCCGGCTAAAAAGTGAATAATCGACAACTAAAACTTGAATTGTACTACTCCTTACTGGCTATTACTTCAACTTAGAAGCTTCTTCTGGGTTCTACTATGGTGCTTTTAGTGTTTTGGCATACCGTAGCACGCGACATAGCTTTGCAGACGATAAATGTAACCGTCTCAGAGAGAAAAGCGGCCAATGTGACGATCTGGCTTGAAGTCGATTCGATAACAAATGACGAAAAGGGACGGATTTCTCAGGTTTTTCCAACATATGTACACTTTTCACATTTTCCCGTGCAACGCGGCTGCTAGTCCTCCCTTCATGCAAAATCTTAAGGTCCTAGGTCATGTCCAAGCCACCAAAGCCGGATAAAAAGTCAATAATCGACAACTAAAACTTGAATTGTACTACTTCTTACTGGCTATTACTTCAACTTAGAAGCTTCTTCTGTGTTGTACTATGGTGCTTTTAGTGTCTCCGCATACCGCAGCACGCGACATAGCTTTGCAGACGATAAATGTAACCGTCTCAGAGAGAAAAGTGGCCAATGAGACGATCTGGTTTTAAGTCGATTCCATAACAAATAACGAAAACGGACGGATTTCTCAGGTTTTTACTAATATGAACACTTTTCACATTCTCCCGTGCAACGCGGCTGCTAGTCTTCCTTTCATGCAAAATCTTAAGGTTCCACCGCATGTCCAAGCCACCAAAGCCGGCTAAAAAGTGAATAATCGACAACTAAAACTTGAATTGTACTACTTCTTACTGGCTATTACTTCAACTTAGAAGCTTCTTCTGTGTTCTACTATGGTACTTTTAGTGTTTTGGCATATCGCAGCACGCGACATAGGTTCGCAGACGATAAATGTAACCGTTTCAGAGAGAAGAGCGGCCAAAGTGACGATCTGGCATTAAGACGATTCGATAACAAATGGCGAAAACGGACGGTTTTCTCAGGTTTTTACTACATATGAACAATTTTCACATTCTCCCGTGCAACGCGGCTGCTAGTCCTCCTTTCATGCAAAATCTTAAGGTCCTAGGTCATGTCCAAGCGACCAAACCCGGCAAAAATGTGAATAATCGACAACTAAAACTTGAATTTTACTACTTCTTCTTGGCTATTACTTCAACTTAGAATCTTCTTCTGTGTTCTACTATGGTGCTTTTAGTGTCTCCGCATACCGCAGCACGCGACATAGCTTTGCAGACGATAAGTGTAACCGTTTCAGAGAGAAAAGAGACCAATGTGACGATCTGGCTTTAAGTCGATTCGATAACAAATGACGAAAACGGACGGATTTCTCAGTTTTTTACTACATATGAACACTTTTCACATTCTCCCGTGCAACGCGGCTGCTATTCTTCCTTTCATGCAAAATCTTAAGGTTCCACCGCATGTCCAAGCCACCAAAGCCGGCTAAAAAGTGAATAATCGACAACTAATACTTGAATTGTACTACTTCTTACTGGCTATTACTTCAACATAGAAGCTTCTTCTGTGTTCTACTATGGTGCTTTTAGTGTTTCCGCATACCGCATCACGCGACATAGCTTTGCAGACGATAAATGTAACCGTTTCAGAGAGAAGAGCGGCCAATATGACGATCTGGCTTTAAGTCGATTCGATAACAAATGACGAAAACGGACGGATTTCTCAGGTTTTTACTGCATATGAACACATTTCACATTCTTTCGTGCAACGCGGCTGCTAGTCCTCCTTTCATGCAAAATCTTAAGGTTCAACCTCATGTCCAAGCCACCAAAACCGGCTAAAAGTGAATAATCGACAACTAAAACTTGAATTCTACTACTTCTTACTGGCTATTACTTCAACTTAGAAGCTTCTTCTGTGTTCTACTATGGAGCTTTTAGTGTCTCCGCATTCCGCAGCACGCGACATAGCTTTGCAGACGATAAGTGTAACCGTTTCAGAGAGAAGAGCGGCCAATATGACGATCTGGATTTAAGTCGATTAATAACAAATGACGAAAACGGACATATTTCTCAGGTTTTTACTACATATGAACACTTTTCACATTCTCCCGTGCAACGCGGCTGCTAGTCCTCCTTTCATGCAAAATCTTATGGTCCTAGGTCATGTCATAGCCACCAAAGCCGGCTAAAAAGTGAATAATCGACAACTAAAACTTGAATTGTACTACTCCTTACTGGCTATTACTTCAACTTAGAAGCTTCTTCTGGGTTCTATTATGGTTCTTTTAGTGTTTTGGCATACCGTAGCACGCGACATAGCTTTGCAGACGATAAATGTAACCGTCTCAGAGAGAAAAGCGGCCAATGTGACGGTCTGGCTTGAAGTCGATTCGATAACAAATGACGAAAAGGGACGGATTTCTCAGGTTTTTCCAACATATGTACACTTTTCACATTCTCCCGTGCAACGCGGCTGCTAGTCCTCCTTTCATGCAAAATCTTAAGGTCCTAGGTGATGTCCAAGCCACCAAAGCCGGATAAAAAGTGAATAATCGACAACTAAAACTTGAATTGTACTACTTCTTACTGGCTATTACTTCAACTTAGAAGCTTCTTCTGTGTTCTACTATGGTGCTTTTAGTGTCTCCGCATACCGCAGCACGCGACATAGCTTTGCAGACGATAAATGTAACCGTCTCAGAGAGAAAAGTGGCCAATGAGACGATCTGGTTTTAAGTCGATTCCATAACAAATAACGAAAACGGACGGATTTCTCAGGTTTTTACTAATATGAACACTTTTCACATTCTCCCGTGCAACGCGGCTGCTAGTCTTCCTTTCATGCAAAATCTTAAGGTTCCACCGCTTGTCCAAGCCACCAAAGCCGCCTAAAAAGTGAATAATCGACAACTAAAACTTGAATTGTACTACTTCTTACTGGCTATTACTTCAACTTAGAAGCTCCTTCTTTGTTCTACTATGGTGTTTTTAGTGTTTCGGCATATCGCAGCACGCGACATAGCTTTGCAGACGATAAATGTAACCGTTTGAGAGAGAGGAATGGAAAATGTGACGATCTGGCTTGAAGTCAATTCGATAACAAATGACGAAAATGGACGGATTTCTCAGGTTTTTACTACATATGAACACTTTTCACATTCTACCGTGCAACGCGGCTGCTAGTCCTCCTTTCATGCAAAATCTTATGGTCCTAGGTCATGTCATAGCCACCAAAGTCGGCTTAAAAGTGAATAATCGACAACTAAAACTTGAATTGTACTACTCCTTACTGGCTATTACTTCAACTTAGAAGCTTCTTCTGGGTTCTACTATGGTGCTTTTAGTGTTTTGGCATACCGTAGCACGCGACATAGCTTTTGCAGGCGATAAATGTAACCGTTTGAGAGAGAAGAATGGGCAATATGACGATCTGGCTTTAAGTCGATTCGATAACAAATGAAGAAAACGGACGGATTTCTCAGGTTTTTACTGCATATGAACAGTTTTCACATTCTACCGTGCAACGCGGCTGCTAGTCCTCCTTTCATGCAAAATCCTAAGGTCCTAGGTCATGTCCAAGCCACCAAAGCCGGCTAAAAAGTGAATAATCGACAACTAAAACTTGAATTGTACTACTTCTTACTGGCTATTACTTCAACTTAGATTCTTCTTCTGTGTTGTACTATGGTGCTTTTAGTGTTTCCGCATATCGCAGCACGCGACATAGCTTTGCAGACGATAAGTGTAACCGTTTCAGAGAGAAGAGCGGCCAATGTGACGATCTGGCTTTAAGTCGATTCGATAACAAATGACGAAAACGGACGGATTTCTCAGGTTTTTACTACATATGAACACTTTTCACATTCTCCCGTGCAACGCGGCTGCTAGTCTTCCTTTCATTCAAAATCTTAAGGTTCCACCGCATGTCCAAGCCACCAAAGCCGGCTAAAAAGTGAATAATCGACAACTAAAACTTGAATTGTACTACTTCTTGCTGGCTATTACTTCAACTTAGAAACTCCTTCTGTGTTCTACTATGGTGCTTTTAGTGTTTCGGCATATCGCAGCACGCGACATAGCTTTGCAGACGATAAATGTAACCGTTTGAGAGAGAAGAATGGCCAATGTGACGATCTGGCTTGAAGTCAATTCGATAACAAATGACGAAAATGGACGGATTTCTCAGGTTTTTACTACTTATGAACACTTTTCACATTCTCCCATGCAACGCAACTGCTAGTCCTCCTTTCATGCAAAATCTTAAGGTCCTAGGTCATGTCCAAGCCACCAAAGCCGGCAAAAAAGTGTATAACCGACAACTAAAACTTCAATTGTACTACTTCTTACTGGCTATTACTTCAACATAGAAGCTTCTTCTGTGTTCTACTATGGAGCTTTTAGTGTCTCCGCATACCGCAGCACGCGACATAGCTTTGCAGACGATAAGTGTAACCGTTTTAGAGAGAAAAGAGAAAAATGTGACGATCTGACTTTAAGTCGATTCGATAACAAATGACGAAAACGGACGGATTTCTCAGTTTTTTACTACATATGAACATTTTCACATTCTCCTGTGCAACGCGGCTGCTAGTCCTCCTTTCATACAAAATCTTATTGTCCTAGGTCATGTCATAGCCAAAAAAGCCGGCTAAAAAGTGAATAATCGACAACTAAAACTTGAATTGTACTACTTCTTACTGGCTATTACTTCAACTTAGAAGCTTCTTCTGTGTTGTACTGTGGTGCTTTTACTGTTTCCGCATATCGCAGCACGCGTCATAGCTTTGCAGACGATAAGTGTAACCGTTTCAGAGAGAAGAGCGACCAATGTGACGATCTGGCTTTAAGTCGATTCGATAACAAATGACGAAAACGGACATATTTCTCAGGTTTTTACTACATATGAACACTTTTCCCATTCTCCCGTGCAACGCGTCTGCTAGTCCTCCTTTTATGCAAAATCTTAAGGTCCTAGGTCATGTCCAAGAGACCAAAGCCGGCAAAAATGTGAATAATCGACAACTAAAACTTGAATTGTATTACTTCTTACTGGCTATTACTTTAACTTAGAAGCTTCTTCTGTGTTCTACTATGGTGCATTTAGTGTCTCCGCATACCGCAGCGCGCGACATAGCTTTGCAGACGATAAATGTAACCGTCTCAGAGAGAAAAGCGGCAAATGTGACGATCTGGCTTTAAGTCGATTCGATAACAAATGACGAAAACGGACGGATTTCTCAGGTTTTTCCAACATATGAACACTTTTCACATTCTCCCGTGCAACGCGGCTGCTAGTCCTCCTTTCATGCAAAATCTTAAGGTCCTAGGTCATGTCCAAGCCACCAAAGCCGGCTAAAAAGTGAATAATCGACAACTAAAGCTTGAATTGTACTACTTCTTACTGGCTATTACTTCAACATAGAAGCTTCTTCTGTGTTGTACTATGGTGCTTTTAGTGTCTCCACATACCGCAGCACGCGACATAGCTTTGCAGACGATAAATGTAACCGTCTCAGAGAGAAAAGCGGCCAATGAGACGATCTGGCTTTAAGTCGAATTGATAACAAATGACGAAAACGGACGAATTTCTCAGTTTTTTACTACATATGAACACTTATCACATTCTCCCGTGCAACGCGGCTGCTAGTCCTCCTTTCATGCAAAATCTTATTGTCCTAGGTCATGTCATAGTCACCAAAGCCGGCTAAAAAGTGAATAATCGACAACTAAAACTTGAATTGTACTACTTCTTACTGGCTATTACTTCAACTTAGAAGCTTCTTCTGGGTTGTACTATGGTGCTTTTAGTGTTTCGGCATACCGTAGCACGCGACATGGCTTTGCAGACGATAAATGTAACCGTTTGAGAGAGAAGAATGGCCAATGTGACGATCTGGCTTTAAGTCGATTCGATAACAAATGACGAAAACGGACGGATTTCTAAGGATTTTACTACTTATGAACACTTATTACATTCTACCGTGCAACGCGGCTGCTAGTCCTCCTTTCATGCAAAATCCTAAGGTCCTAGGTCATGTCCAAGCCAAAAAAGCCGGCTAAAAAGTGAATAATCGACAACTAAAACTTGAATTGTACTACTCCTTACTGACTATTACTTCAACTTAGAAGCTTCTTCTGTGTTGTACTGTGGTGCTTTTAGTGTTTCCGCATATCGCAGCACGCGACATAGCATTGCAGACGATAAATGTAACCGTTTGAGAGAGAAGAATGGCCAATCTGACGATCTGGCATTAAGTCGATTCGATAACAAATGACGAAAACGGACGGATTTCACAGGTTTTTACTACTTATGAACACTTATTAAATTCTACCGTGCAACGCGGCTGCTAGTCCTCCTTTCATGCAAAATCCTAAGGTCCTAGGTCATGTCCAAGCCAAAAAAGCCGGCTAAAAAGTGAATAATCGACAACTAAAACTTGAATTGTACTACTTCTTGCTGGCTATTACTTCAACTTAGAAACTCCTTCTGTGTTCTACTATGGTGCTTTTAGTGTTTCGGCATATCGCAGCACGCGACATAGCTTTGCAGACGATAAATGTAACCGTTTGAGAGAGAAGAATGGCCAATGTGACGATCTGGCTTGAAGTCAATTCGATAACAAATGACGAAAATGGACGGATTTCTCAGGTTTTTACTACTTATGAACACTTTTCACATTCTCCCATGCAACGCAACTGCTAGTCCTCCTTTCATGCAAAATCTTAAGGTCCTAGGTCATGTCCAAGCCACCAAAGCCGGCAAAAAAGTGTATAACCGACAACTAAAACTTCAATTGTACTACTTCTTACTGGCTATTACTTCAACATAGAAGCTTCTTCTGTGTTCTACTATGGAGCTTTTAGTGTCTCCGCATACCGCAGCACGCGACATAGCTTTGCAGACGATAAGTGTAACCGTTTTAGAGAGAAAAGAGAAAAATGTGACGATCTGACTTTAAGTCGATTCGATAACAAATGACGAAAACGGACGGATTTCTCAGTTTTTTACTACATATGAACATTTTCACATTCTCCTGTGCAACGCGGCTGCTAGTCCTCCTTTCATACAAAATCTTATTGTCCTAGGTCATGTCATAGCCAAAAAAGCCGGCTAAAAAGTGAATAATCGACAACTAAAACTTGAATTGTACTACTTCTTACTGGCTATTACTTCAACTTAGAAGCTTCTTCTGTGTTGTACTGTGGTGCTTTTACTGTTTCCGCATATCGCAGCACGCGTCATAGCTTTGCAGACGATAAGTGTAACCGTTTCAGAGAGAAGAGCGACCAATGTGACGATCTGGCTTTAAGTCGATTCGATAACAAATGACGAAAACGGACATATTTCTCAGGTTTTTACTACATATGAACACTTTTCCCATTCTCCCGTGCAACGCGTCTGCTAGTCCTCCTTTTATGCAAAATCTTAAGGTCCTAGGTCATGTCCAAGAGACCAAAGCCGGCAAAAATGTGAATAATCGACAACTAAAACTTGAATTGTATTACTTCTTACTGGCTATTACTTTAACTTAGAAGCTTCTTCTGTGTTCTACTATGGTGCATTTAGTGTCTCCGCATACCGCAGCGCGCGACATAGCTTTGCAGACGATAAATGTAACCGTCTCAGAGAGAAAAGCGGCAAATGTGACGATCTGGCTTTAAGTCGATTCGATAACAAATGACGAAAACGGACGGATTTCTCAGGTTTTTCCAACATATGAACACTTTTCACATTCTCCCGTGCAACGCGGCTGCTAGTCCTCCTTTCATGCAAAATCTTAAGGTCCTAGGTCATGTCCAAGCCACCAAAGCCGGCTAAAAAGTGAATAATCGACAACTAAAGCTTGAATTGTACTACTTCTTACTGGCTATTACTTCAACATAGAAGCTTCTTCTGTGTTGTACTATGGTGCTTTTAGTGTCTCCACATACCGCAGCACGCGACATAGCTTTGCAGACGATAAATGTAACCGTCTCAGAGAGAAAAGCGGCCAATGAGACGATCTGGCTTTAAGTCGAATTGATAACAAATGACGAAAACGGACGGATTTCTCAGTTTTTTACTACATATGAACACTTATCACATTCTCCCGTGCAACGCGGCTGCTAGTCCTCCTTTCATGCAAAATCTTATTGTCCTAGGTCATGTCATAGTCACCAAAGCCGGCTAAAAAGTGAATAATCGACAACTAAAACTTGAATTGTACTACTTCTTACTGGCTATTACTTCAACTTAGAAGCTTCTTCTGGGTTGTACTATGGTGCTTTTAGTGTTTCGGCATACCGTAGCACGCGACATGGCTTTGCAGACGATAAATGTAACCGTTTGAGAGAGAAGAATGGCCAATGTGACGATCTGGCTTTAAGTCGATTCGATAACAAATGACGAAAACGGACGGATTTCTAAGGATTTTACTACTTATGAACACTTATTACATTCTACCGTGCAACGCGGCTGCTAGTCCTCCTTTCATGCAAAATCCTAAGGTCCTAGGTCATGTCCAAGCCAAAAAAGCCGGCTAAAAAGTGAATAATCGACAACTAAAACTTGAATTGTACTACTCCTTACTGACTATTACTTCAACTTAGAAGCTTCTTCTGTGTTGTACTGTGGTGCTTTTAGTGTTTCCGCATATCGCAGCACGCGACATAGCATTGCAGACGATAAATGTAACCGTTTGAGAGAGAAGAATGGCCAATCTGACGATCTGGCTTTAAGTCGATTCGATAACAAATGACGAAAACGGACGGATTTCACAGGTTTTTACTACTTATGAACACTTATTAAATTCTACCGTGCAACGCGGCTGCTAGTCCTCCTTTCATGCAAAATCCTAAGGTCCTAGGTCATGTCCAAGCCAAAAAAGCCGGCTAAAAAGTGAATAATCGACAACTAAAACTTGAATTGTACTACTTCTTACTGGCTATTACTTCAACTTAGAAGCTTCTTCTGTGTTGTACTGTGGTGCTTTTAGTGTTTCCGCATATCGCAGCACGCGACATAGCTTTGCAGACGATAAGTGTAACCGTTTCAGAGAGAAGAGCGGACAATGTGACGATCTGGCTTTAAGTCGATTCGATAACAAATGACGAAAACGGACGGATTTATCAGGTTTTTCCAACATATGAACACTTTTTACATTCTCCCGTGCAACGCGGCTGCTAGTCCTCCTTTCATGCAAAATCTTAAGGTCCTAGGTCATGTCCAAGCCACCAAAGCCGGCTAAAAAGTGAATAATCGACAACAAAAACTTGAATTGTACTACTTCTTACCGGCTATTACTCCAACTTCGTAGCTTCTTCTGTGTTCTACTATGGTGCTTTTAGTGTCTCCGCAGACCGCAGCACGCGACGTAGCTTTGCAGACGATAAATGTAACCGTCTCAGAGAGAAAAGCGGCAAATGTGACGATCTGGCTTTAAGTCGATTCGATAACAAATGACGAAAACGGACGGATTTCTCAGGTTTTTCCAACATATGAACACATTTCACATTCTCCCGTGCAACGCGGCTGCTAGTCCTCCTTTCATGCAAAATCTTAAGGTCCTAGGTCATGTCCAAGCCACCAAAGCCGGCTAAAAAGTGAATAATCGACAACTAAAACTTGAATTGTACTACTTCTTACTGGCTATTACTTCAACATAGAAGCTTCTTCTGTGTTGTACTATGGTGCTTTTAGTGTCTCCGCATACCGCAGCACGCGACATAGCTTTGCAGACGATAAATGTAACCGTCTCAGAGAGAAAAGCGGCCAATGAGACGATCTGGCTTTAAGTCGAAACGATAACAAATGACGAAAGCGGACGGATTTCTCAGTTTTTTACTACATATGAACACTTTTCACATTCTCCCGTTCAACGCGGCTGCTACTCCTCCTTTCATGCAAATTCTTATTGTCCTAGGTCATGTCATAGCCAAAAAAGCCGGCTAAAAAGTGAATAATCGACAACTAAAACTTGAATTGTACTACTTCTTACTGGCTATTACTTCAACTTAGAAGCTTCTTCTGTGTTGTACTGTGGTGCTTTTAGTGTTTCCGCATATCGCAGCGCGCGACATAGCTTTGCAAACGATAAGTGTAACCGTTTCAGAGAGCAGAACGGCCAATGTGACGATCTGGCTTTAAATCGATTCGATAACAAATGACGAAAACGGACGGATTTCTCAGGTTTTTACTACTTATGAACACTTATTACATTCTACCGTGCAACGCGGCTGCTAGTCCTCCTTTCATGCAAAATCCTAAGGTCCTAGGTCATGTCCAAGCCAAAAAAGCCGGCTAAAAAGTGAATAATCGACAACTAAAACTTTAATTGTACTACTTCTTACTGGCTATTACTTCAACTTAGAAGCTTCTTCTGTGTTCTACTATGGAGCTTTTAGTGTCTCCGCATGCCGCAGCACGCGACATAGCTTTGCAGACGATAAGTGTAACCGTTTCAGAGAGAAAAGAGAAAAATGTGACGATCTGACTTTAAGTCGATTCGATAACAAATGACGAAAACGGACGGATTTCTCAGTTTTTTACTACATATGAACACTTTTCACATTCTCCCGTGCAACGCGGCTGCTAGTCCTCCTTTCATGCAAAATCTTATTGTCCTAGGTCATGTCCAAGCCAAAAAAGCCGGCTAAAAAGTGAATAATCGACAACTAATACTTGAATTGTACTACTTCTTACTGGCTATTACTTCAACTTAGAAGCTTCTTCTGTGCTGTGCTGTGGTGCTTTTATTGTTTCCGCAGTTCGCAGCACGCGACATAGCTTTGCAGACGATAAGTGTAACCGTTTCAGAGAGAAAAGCGGCCAATGTGACGATCTGGCTTTAAGTCGATTCGATAACAAATGACGAAAACGGACGGATTTCTCAGGTTTTTACTACATATGAACACTTTTCACATTCTCCGGTGCAACGTGGCTGCTAGTCTTCCTTTCATGCAAAATCTTAAGGTCCTAGGTCATGTCCAAGCCACCAAAGCCGGCTAAAAAGTGAATAATCGACAACTAAAACTTGAATTGTACTACTTCTTACTGGCTATTACTTCAACTTAGAAGCTTCTTCTGTGTTCTACTATGGAGCTTTTAGTGTCTCCGCATACCGCAGCACGCGACATAGCTTTGCAGACGATAAGTGTAACCGTTTCAGAGAGAAAAGAGAAAAATGTGACGATCTGACTTTAAGTCGATTCGATAACAAATGACGAAAACGGACGGATTTCTCAGTTTTTTTACTGCATATGAACACATTTCACTTTCTCCCGTGCAACGCGGCTGCTAGTCCTCCTTTCATGCAAAATCTTATTGTCCTAGGTCATGTCATAGCCACCAAAGCCGGCTAAAAAGTGAATAATCGACAACTAATACTGGAATTGTACTACTTCTTACTGGCTATTACTTCAACTTACAAGCTTCTTCTGGGATGTACTATGGTGCTTTTAGTGTTTTGGCATACCGTAGCACGCGACATAGCTTTGCAGACGATAAATGTAACCGTTTGAGGGAGAAGAATGGCCAATGTGACGATCTGGCTTTAAGTCGATTCGATAACAAATGACGAAAACGGACGGATTTCACAGGTTTTTACTACTTATGAACACTTATTACATTCTACCGTGCAACGCGGCTGCTAGTTCTCCTTTCATGCAAATTCCTAAGGTCCTAGGTCATGTCCAAGCCAAAAAAGCCGGCTAAAAAGTGAATAATCGACAACTAATACTTGAATTGTACTACTTCTTACTGGCTATTACTTCAACTTAGAAGCTTCTTCTGTGATGTACTGTGGTGCTTTTAGTGTTTCCGCAGTTCGCAGCACGCGACATAGCTTTGCAGACGATAAGTGTAACCGTTTCAGAGAGAAGAGCGGCCAATGTGACGATCTGGCATTAAGTCGATTCGATAACAAATGACGACAACGGACATATTTCTCAGGGTTTTAGTACATATGAACACTTTTCACATTCTCCCGTGCAACGCGGCTGCTAGTCGTCCTTTCATGCAAAATCTTAAGGTTCAACCTCATGTCCAAGCCACCAAAGCCGGCTAAAAAGTGAATAATCGACAATTAAAACTTGAATTGTGCTACTTCTTACTGGCTATTACTTCAACTTAGAAGCTTCTTCTGTGTTCTACTATGGTGCTTTTAGTGTTTCGGCATATCGCAGCACGCGACATAGCTTTGCAGACGATAAATGTAACCGTTTCAGAGAGAAGAGCCTCCAATGTGACGATCTGGCATTAAGACGATTCGATAACAAATGGCGAAAACGGTCGGATTTCTCAGGTTTTTACTACATGTGAACACTTTTCACATTCTCCCGTGCAACGCGTCTGCTAGTCCTCCTTTTATGCAAAATCTTAAGGTCCTAGGTCATGTCCAAGCGACAAAAGCCGGCAAAATGTGAATAATCGACAACTAAAACTTGTATTGTATTACTTCTTACTGGATATTACTTCAACTTAGAAGCTTCTTCTGTGTTCTACTATGGTGCTTTTAGTGTCTCCGCATACCGCAGCACGCGACACAGCTTTGCAGACGATAAATGTAACCGTCTCAGAGAGAAAAGCGGCAAATGTGACGATCTGGCTTTAAGTCGATTCGATAACAAATGACGCAAACGGACGGATTTCTCAGGTTTTTCCAACATATGAACACTTTTCACATTCTCCCGTGCAACGCGGCTGCTAGTCCTCCTTTCATGCAAAATCTTAAGGTCCTAGGTCATGTACAAGCCACCAAAGCCGGCTAAAAAGTGAATAATCGACAACTAAAACTTGAATTGTACTACTTCTTACTGGCTACTGCTTCAACTTAGAAGCTTCTTCTGTGTTCTACTATGGTGCTTTTAGTGTCTCCGCATACCGCAGCACGCGACATAGCTTTGCAGACGATAAATGTAACCGTCTCAGAGAGAAAAGGGGCCAATGAGACGATCTGGCTTTAAGTCAAATCGATAACAAATGACGAAAACGGACGGATTTCTCAGTTTTTTACTACATATGAACACTTTTCACATTCTGCCGTGCAACGCGGCTGCTAGTCCTCCTTTCATGCAAAATCTTATGGTCCTAGGTCATGTCATAGCCACCAAAGCCGGCTAAAAAGTGAATAGTCGACAACTAATACTTGAATTGTACTACTTCTTACTGGCTATTACTTCAACTTAGAAGCTTTTTCTGTGTTCTACTATGGTGCTTTTAGTGTTTCGGCATTTCGCAGCACGCGACATAGCTTTGCAGACGATAAATGTAACCGTTTCAGAGAGAAGAGCCTCCAATGTGACGATCTGGCATTAAGACGATTCGATAACAAATGTCGAAAACGGACGGTTTTCTCAGGTTTTTACTACATGTGAACACTTTCCACCTTCTCCCGTGCAACGCGTCTGCTAGTCCTTCTTTTATGCAAAATCTTAAGGTCCTAGGTCATGTCCAAGCGACCAAAGCCGGCAAAAATGTGAATAATCGACAACTAAAACTTGAATTGTATTACTTCTTACTGGCTATTACTTCAACTTAGAAGCTTCTTCTGTGTTCTACTATGGTGCTTTTAGTGTCTCCGCATACCGCAGCACGCGACATAGCTTTGCAGACGATAAATGTAACCGTCTCAGAGAGAAAAGCGGCAAATGTGACGATCTGGCTTTAAGTCGATTCGATATCAAATGACGAAAACGGACGGATTTCTCAGGTTTTTCCAACATATGAACACTTTTCACATTCTCCCGTGCAACGCGGCTGCTAGTCCTCCTTTCATGCAAAATCTTAAGGTCCTAGGTCATGTCCAAGCCACCAAAGCCGGCTAAAAAGTGAATAATCGACTACTAAAACTTGAATTGTACTACTTCTTACTGGCTATTACTTCAGCTTAGAAGCTTCTTCTGTGTTCTACTATGGAGCTTTTAGTGTCTCCGCATACCGCAGCACGCGACATAGCTTTGCAGACGATAAGTGTAACCGTTTCAGAGAGAAAAGAGAAAAATGTGACGATCTGACTTTAAGTCGATTCGATAACAAATGACGAAAACGGACAGATTTCTCAGTTTTTTACTACATATGAACACTTTTCACATTCTCCCGTGCAACGCGGCTGCTAGTCCTCCTTTCATGCAAAATCTTATTGTCCTAGGTCAGGTCATAGCCACCAAAGCCGGCTAAAAAGTGAATAATCGACAACTAATACTTGAATTGTACTACTTCTTACTGGCTATTACTTCAACTTAGAAGCTTCATCTGGGTTGTACTATGGTGCTTTTAGTGTTTTGGCATACCGGAGCACGCGGCATAGCTTTGCAGACGATAAATGTAACCGTTTGAGGGAGAAGAATGGCCAACGTGGCGATCTGGCTTTAAGTCGATTCGATAACAAATGACGAAAACGGACGGATTTCACAGGTTTTTACTACTTATGAACACTTACTACATTCTACCATGCAACGCGGCTGCTAGTCCTCCTTTCATGCAAAATCCTAAGGTCCTAGGTCATGTCCATGCCAAAAAAGCCGGCTTAAAAGTGAATAATCGACAACTAAAACTTGAATTGTACTACTTCTTACTGGCTATTACTTCAACTTAGAAGCTTCTTCTGTGTTGTGCTGTGGTGCTTTTAGTGTTTCCGCATATCGCAGCACGCGACATAGCTTTGCAGACGATAAGTGTAACCGTTTCAGAGAGAAAAGCGGCCAATGTGACGATCTGGCTTTAAGTCGATTCGATAACAAATGACGAAAACGGACGGATTTCTCAGGTTTTTACTACATATGAACACTTTTCACATTCTCCGGTGCAACGTGGCTGCTAGTCTTCCTTTCATGCAAAATCTTAAGGTCCTAGGTCATGTCCAAGCCACCAAAGCCGGCTAAAAAGTGAATAATCGACAACTAAAACTTGAATTGTACTACTTCTTACTGGCTATTACTTCAACTTAGAAGCTTCTTCTGTGTTCTACTATGGAGCTTTTAGTGTCTCCGCATACCGCAGCACGCGACATAGCTTTGCAGACGATAAGTGTAACCGTTTCAGAGAGAAAAGAGAAAAATGTGACGATCTGACTTTAAGTCGATTCGATAACAAATGACGAAAACGGACGGATTTCTCAGTTTTTTTACTGCATATGAACACATTTCACTTTCTCCCGTGCAACGCGGCTGCTAGTCCTCCTTTCATGCAAAATCTTATTGTCCTAGGTCATGTCATAGCCACCAAAGCCGGCTAAAAAGTGAATAATCGACAACTAATACTGGAATTGTACTACTTCTTACTGGCTATTACTTCAACTTACAAGCTTCTTCTGGGTTGTACTATGGTGCTTTTAGTGTTTTGGCATACCGTAGCACGCGACATAGCTTTGCAGACGATAAATGTAACCGTTTGAGGGAGAAGAATGGCCAATGTGACGATCTGGCTTTAAGTCGATTCGATAACAAATGACGAAAACGGACGGATTTCACAGGTTTTTACTACTTATGAACACTTATTACATTCTACCGTGCAACGCGGCTGCTAGTTCTCCTTTCATGCAAATTCCTAAGGTCCTAGGTCATGTCCAAGCCAAAAAAGCCGGCTAAAAAGTGAATAATCGACAACTAAAACTTGAATTGTACTACTTCTTACTGGCTATTACTTCAACTTAGAAGCTTCTTCTGTGTTGTACTGTGGCGCTTTTAGTGTTTCCGCATATCGCAGCACGCGACATAGCTTTGCAGACGATAAGTGTAACCGTTTCAGAGAGAAGAGCGGCCAATGTGACGATCTGGCTTTAAGTCGATTCGATAACAAATGACGAAAACGGACGGATTTCTCCGGTTTTTCCAACATATGAACACTTTTCACATTCTACCGTGCAACGCGGCTGCTAGTCCTCCTTTCATGCAAAATCTTAAGGTCCTAGGTCATGTCCAAGCCACCAAAGCCGGCTAAAAAGTGAATAATCGACAACTAAAACTTGAATTGTACTACTTCTTACTGGCTATTACTTCAACTTACAAGCTTCTTCTGTGTTCTACTATGGAGCTTTTAGTGTCTCCGCATACCGCAGCACGCGACATAGCTTTGCAGACGATAAGTGTAACCGTTTCAGAGAGAAAAGAGAAAAATGTGACGATCTGACTTTAAGTCGATTCAATAACAAATGACGAAAACGGACGGATTTCTCAGTTTTTTACTGCATATGAACACTTTTCACATTCTCCCGTGCAACGCGGCTGCTAGTACTCCTTTCATGCAAAATCTTATTGTCCTAGGTCATGTCATAGCCACCAAAGCCGGCTAAAAAGTGAATAATCGACAACTAATACTTGAATTGTACTACTTCTTACTGGCTATTACTTCAACTTAGAAGCTTCTTCTGGGTTGTACTATGGTGCTTTTAGTGTTTTGGCATACCGTAGCACGCGACATAGCTTTGCAGACGATAAATGTAACCGTTTCAGAGAGAAGAGGGGCCAATGTGACGATCTGGCTTTAAGTCGATTCGATAACAAATGACGAAAACGGACGGATTTCTCAGGTTTTTACTACATATGAACACTTTTCACATTCTCCCGTGCAACGCGGCTGCTAGTCCTCGTTTCATGCAAAATCTTATGGTCCTAGGTAATGTCATAGCCACCAAAGCCGGCTAAAAAGTGAATAGTCGACAACTAATACTTGAATTGTACTACTTCTTACTGGCTATTACTTCAACTTAGAAGCTTCTTCTGTGTTCTACTATGGTGCTTTTAGTGTTTCGGCATATCGCAGCACGCGACATAGCTTTGCAGACGATAAATGTAACCGTTTCAGAGAGAAGAGCCTCCAATGTGACGATCTGGCATTAAGACGATTCGATAACAAATGGCGAAAACGGACAGATTTCTCAGGTTTTTACTACATGTGAACACTTTTCACATTGTCCCGTGCAACGCGTCTGCTAGTCCTCCTTTTATGCAAAATATTAAGGTCCTAGGTCATGTCCAAGCGACCAAAGCCGGCAAAAATGTGAATAATCGACAACTAAAACTTGAATTTTATTACTTCTTACTGGCTATTACTTCAACTTAGAAGCTTCTTCTGTGTTCTACTATGGTGCTTTTAGTGTCTCCGCATACCGCAGCATGCGACATAGCTTTGCAGACGATAAATGTAATCGTCTCATTGAGAAAAGCAGCAAATGTGACGATCTGGCTTTAAGTCGATTCGATAACAAATGACGAAAACGGACGCATTTCTCAGGTTTTTACTACATATGAACACTTTTCACATTCTCCCGTGCAACGCGGCTGCTAGTCCTCCTTTCATGCAAAATCTTAAGGTCCTAGGTCATGTCCAAGCCACCAAAGCCGGCTCAAAAGTGAGTAATCGACAACTAAAACTTGAATTGTACTACTTCTTACTGGCTATTACTTCAACTTAGAAGCTTCTTCTGTGTTCTACTATGGTGCTTTTAGTGTCTCCGCATACCGCAGCACGCGACATAGCTTTGCAGACGATAAATGTAACCGTCTCAGATAGAAAAGGGGCCAATGAGACGATCTGGCTTTAAGTCGATTCGATAACAAATGACGAAAACGGACGGATTTCTCAGGTTTTTACTACATATGAACACTTTTCACATTCTCCCGTGCAACGCGGCTGCTAGTCCTCCTTTCATGCAAAATCTTATGGTCCTAGGTCATGTCATAGCCACCAAAGCCAGCTAAAAAGTGAATAATCGACAACTAATACTTGAATTGTACTACTTCTTACTGGCTATTACTTCAACTTAGAAGCTTCTTCTGGGTTCTACTATGGTGCTTTTAGTGTTTTGGCATACCGTAGCACGCGACATAGCTTTGCAGACGATAAATGTAACCATTTGAGAGAGAGAATGGCCAATGTGACGATCTGGCTTTAAGTCGATTCGATAACAAATGACGAAAACGGACGGATTTCTCAGGTTTTTACTGCATATGAACACTTTTTACATTCTACCGTGCAACGCGGCTGCTAGTCCTCCTTTCATGCAAAATCCTAAGGTCCTAGGTCATGTCCAATCCACCAAAGCCGGCTAAAAAGTGAATAATCGACAACTAAAACTTGAATTGTACTACTTCTTACTGGCTATTACTTCAACTTAGAAGCTTCTTCTGTGTTCTACTATGGTGCTTTTAGTGTTTCCGTATATCGCAGCACGCGACATAGCTTTGCAGACGATAAGTGTAAACGTTTTAGAGAGAAGAGCGGCCAATGTGACGATCTGGCTTTAAGTCGATTCCATAACAAATGACGAAAACGGACGGATTTCTCAGGTTGTACTACATATGAACACTTTTCACATTCTCCCGTGCAACGCGGCTGCTAGTCCTCCTTTCATGCAAAATCCTAATGTCCTAGGTCATGTCCAAGCGACCAAAGCCGGCAAAAATGTGAATAATCGACATCTAAAACTTGAATTGTATTTCTTCTTACTGGCTATTACTTCAACTTAGAAGCTTCTTCTGTGTTCTACTATGGTGCTTTTAGTGTCTCCGCATACCGCAGCACGCGACATAGCTTTGCAGACGATAAATGAAACCGTCTCAGAGAGAAAAGCGGCCAATGTGACGATCTGGCTTTAAGTCGATTCGATAACAAATGACGAAAACGGACGGATTTCTCAGGTTTTTCCAACATATGAACACTTTTCACATTCTCCCGTGCAACGCGGCTGCTAGTCCTCCTTTCATGCAAAATCTTAAGGTCCTAGGTCATGTCCAAGCCACCAAAGCCGGCTAAAAAGTGAATAATCGACAACTAAAACTTGAATTGTACTACTTCTTACTGGCTATTACTTCAACTTAGAAGCTTCTTCTGTGTTCTACTATGGTGCTTTTAGTGTCTCCGCATACCGCAGCACGCGACATAGCTTTGCAGACAATAAATGTAACCGTCTCAGAGAGAAAAGCGACCAATGTGACGATCTGGCTTTATGTCCATTCGATAACAAATGACGAAAATGGACGGATTTCTCAGGTTTTTACTACATATGAACACTTTTCACATTCTCCCATGCAACGCGGCTGCTAGTCCTCCTTTCATGCAAAATCATAAGGTCCTAGGTCGTGTCCAAGCCACCATAGCCGGCTAAAAAGTGAATAATCGACAACTAAAACTTGAATTGTACTACTTCTTACTGGCTATTACGTCAACTTAGAAGCTTCTTCTGTGTTCTACTATAGTGCTTTTATTGTTTCGGCATACCGCAGCACGTTACATAGCTTTGCAGACGATAACTGTAACCGTTTCAGAGAGAAGAGCGGCCAATGTGACGATCTGGCTTTAAGTCGATTCGATAACAAATGACGAAAACGGACGGATTTCTCAGGTTTTCACTACATATGAACACTTTTCACAATCTCCCATGCAACGCGGCTGTTAGACCTCCTTTCATGCAAAATCTTAAGGTCCTAGGTCATGTCCAAGCCACCAAAGCCGCTTAAAAAGTGAATAATCGATAACTAAAACTTGAATTGTACTACTTCTTACTGGCTATTACTTCTACTTAGAAGCTTCTTCTGTGTTCTACTATGGTGCTTCTAGTGTTTCCGCATACTGCAGCACGCGACTTAGCTTTGCAGACGATAAATGTATCCGTTTCAGAGAGAAAAGCGGCCAATGTGACGATCTGGCTTTAAGTCGATTCGATAACAAATGGCGAAAACAGACGGATTTCTCACGTTTTTACTACATATGAACACTTTTCACATTCTCCCATGCAACGCGCCTGCAAGTACTCCTTTCATGCAAAATCTTAAGGTTCCACCGCATGTCCAAGCCACCAAACCCGGCTAAAAAGTGAATAATCGACAACTAAAACTTGAATTGTACTACTTCTTACTGGCTATTACTTCAACTTAGAAGCTTCTTCTGTGTTCTACAATGGAGCTTTTAGTGTCTCCGCATACCGCAGCACGCGACATAGCTTTGCAGACGATAAGTGTAACCGTTTCGGAGAGAAAAGAGACCAATGTGACGATCTGGCTTTAAGTCGATTCGATAACAAATGACGAAAACGGACGGATTTCTCAGGTTTTTAGTACATATGAACACTTTTCACATTCTCCCGTGCAACGCGGCTGCTAGTCCTCGTTTCATGCAAAATCTTATGGTCCTAGGTCATGTCATAGCCACCAAAGCCGGCTAAAAAGTGAATAATCGACAACTAATACTTGAATTGTACTACTTCTTACTGGCTATTACTTCAACTTAGAAGCTTCTTCTGGGTTCTACTATGGTGCTTTTTGTGTTTTGGCATACCGAAGCACGCGACATAGCTTTGCAGACGATAAATGTAACCGTTTGAGAGAGAAGAATGGCCAATGTGACGATCTGGCTTTAAGTCGATTCGATAACAAATGACGAAAACGGACGGATTTCTCAGGTTTTTACTGCATATGAACACTTTTTACATTCTACCGTGCAACGCGGCTGCTAGTCCTCCTTTCATGCAAAATCCTAAGGTCCTAGGTCATGTCCAATCCACCAAAGCCGGCTAAAAAGTGAATAATCGACAACTAAAACTTGAATTGTATTACTTCTTACTGGCTATTACTTCAACTTTGAAGTTTCTTCTGTGTTCTACTATGGTGCTTTTAGTGACTCCGCATACCGCAGCACGCGTCATAGCTTTGCAGACGATAAATGAAACCGTCTCAGAGAGAAAAGCGGCCAATGTGACGATCTGGCTTTAAGTCGATTCGATAACAAATGACGAAAACTTACGGATTTCTCAGGTTTTTCCAACATATGAACACTTTTCACATTCTCCCGTGCAACGCGGCTCCTAGTCCTCCTTTCATGCAAAATCTTAAGGTCCTAGGTCATGTCCAAGCCACCAAAGCCGGCTAAAAAGTGAATAATCGACAACTAAAACATGAAATGTACTACTTTTTACTGGCTATTACTTCAACTTAGAAGCTTCTTCTGTGTTCTACTATGGTGCTTTTAGTGTCTCCGCACACCGCAGCACGCGACATAGCTTTGCAAACGATAAATGTAACCGTCTCAGAGAGAAAAGCGGCCAATGAGACGATCTGGCTTTAAGTCGATTCGATAGCAAATGACGAAAACGGACGGATTTCTTAGGTTTTTACTACATATGAACACTTTTCACAATTCTCCCATGCAACGCGGCTGCTAGTCTTCCTTTCATGCAAAGTCTTAAGGTTCCACCGCATGTCCAAGCCACCAAAGTCGGCTAAAAAGCGAATAATCGACAACTAAAACTTGAATTGTACTGCTTCTTACTGGCTATTACTTCAACTTAGAAGCTCCTTCTGTGTTCTACTATGGTGCTTTTAGTGTTTCGGCATATCGCAGCACGCGTCATAGCTTTGCAGACGATAAATGTAACCGTTTGAGAGAGAAGAATGGCCAATGTGTCGATCTGGCTTGAAGTCAATTCGATAACAAATGACGAAAATGGACGGATTTCTCAGGTTTTTACTACATATGAACACTTTTCAAATTCTCCCATGCAACTCGGCTTTTAGACCTCCTTTCATGCAAAATCTTGAGGTCCTAGGTCATGTCAAAGCCACCAAAGCCGGCTAAAAAGTGAATAATCGACAACTAAAACTTGAATTGTACTACTTCTCACTGGCTATTACTTCAACTTAGAAGATTCTTCTGTGTTCTACTGTGGTGCTTTTAGTGTCTCCGCATACCGCAGCACGCGACATAGCTTTGCAGACAATAAATGTAACCGTCTCAGAGAGAAGGCGGCCAATGTGACGATCTGGCTTTAAGTCCATTCGATAACAAATGACGAAAATGGACGGATTTCTCAGGTTTTTACTACATATGAACACTTTTCACTTTCTACCATGCAACGCGGCTGCTAGTCCTCCTTTCATGCAAAATCATAAGGTCCTAGGTCATGTCCAAGCCACCATAGCCGGCTAAAAAGTGAATAATCGACAACTAAAACTTGAATTGTACTACTTCTTACTGGCTATTACGTCAACTTAGAAGCTTCTTCTGTGTTCTACTATGGTGCTTTTATTGTTTCGGCATACCGCAGCACGTTACCTAGCTTTGCAGACGATAAGTGTAACCGTTTCAGAGAGAAGAGCGGCCAATGTTACGATATGGCTTTAAGTCGATTCGATAACAAATGACGAAAACGGACGGATTTCTCAGGTTTTTACTACATATGAACACTTTTCACATTCTCCCATGCAACGCGGCTGTTAGACCTCCTTTCATGCAAAATCTAAAGGTCCTAGGTCATGTCCAAGCCCCCAAAGCCGCCTAAAAAGTGAATAATCGATAACTAAAACTTGAATTGTACTACTTCTTACTGGCTATTACTTCAACTTAGAAGCTTCTTCTGTGTTCTACTATGGTGCTTTTAGTGTTTGCGCATACTGCAGCACGCGACATAGCTTTGCAGACGATAAGTGTAACCGTTTCAGAGAGAAGAGCGGCCAATGTGACGATCTGGCTTTAAGTCGATTCGATAACAAATGGCGAAAACAGACGGATTTCTCACGTTTTTACTACATATGAACACTTTTCACATTCTCCCGTGAACGCGCCTGCAAGTACTCCTTTCATGCAAAATCTTAAGGTCCTAGGTCATGTCCAAGCCACCAAAGCCGGCTAAAAAGTGAATAATCGACTATTAAAACTTGAATTGTACTACTTCTTACTGGCTATTACTTCAACTTAGAAGCTTATTCTGTGTTCTACTGTGTTGCTTTTAGTGTCTCCGCATACCGCAGCACGGGACATAGCTTTGCAGACAGTAAATGTAACCTTCTCAAAGAGAAAAGTGGCCAATGTGACGATCTGGCTTTAAGTCGATTCGATAACAAATGACGAAAACGGACGGATTTCTCAGGTTTTTACTACATATGAACACTTTTCACATTCTCCCGTGCAACGCGGCTGGTAGTCCTCCTTTCATGCACAATCTTAAGGTCCTAGGTCATGTCCAAGCCACCAAAGCCGGCTAAAAAGTGAATAATCGACAACTAAAACTTGAAATGTACTACTTCTTACTGGCTATTACGTCAACTGAGAAGCTTCTTCTGTGTTCTACTATGGTGCTTTTATTGTTTCGGCATACCGCAGCACGTTACATAGCTTTGCAGACGATAAGTGTAACCGTTTCAGAGAGAAGAGCGGCCAATGTGACGATCTGGCTTTAAGTCGATTCGATAACAAATGACGAAAACGGACGGATTTCTCAGGTTTTTACTACATATGAACACTTTTCACATTCTCCCATGCAACGCGGCTGTTAGACCTCCTTTCATGCAAAATCTTAAGGTCCTAGGTCATGTCCAAGCCACCAAAGCCGGCTAAAAAGTGAATAATCGACAACTAAAACTTGAATTGTACTACTTCTTACTGGCTATTACTTCAACTTAGAAGATTCTTCTGTGTTCTACTGTGGTGCTTTTAGTGTCTCCGCATACCGCAGCACGCGACATAGCTTTGCAGACAATAAATGTAACCGTCTCAGAGAGAAAGCGGCCAATGTGACGATCTGGCTTTAAGTCCAATCGATAACAAATGACGAAAATGGACGGATTTCTCAGGTTTTTACTACATATGAACACTTTTCACATTCTCCCATGCAACGCGGCTGCTAGTCCTCCTTTCATGCAAAATCATAAGGTCCTAGGTCATGTCCAAGCCACCATAGCCGGCTAAAAAGTGAATAATCGACAACTAAAACTTGAATTGTACTACTTCTTACTGGCTATTACGTCAACTTACAAGCTTCTTCTGTGTTCTACTATGGTGCTTTTAGTGTTTGCGCATACTGCAGCACGCGACATAGCTTTGCAGACGATAAATGTAACCGCTTCAGAGAGAAAAGCGGCCAATGTGACGATCTGGCTTTAAGTCAATTCGATAACAAATGGCGAAAACAGACGGATTTCTCACGTTTTTACTACATATGAACACTTTTCACATTCTCCCGTGAACGCGCCTGCAAGTACTCCTTTCATGCAAAATCTTAAGGTCCTAGGTCATGTCGAAGCCACCAAAGCCGGCTAAAAGGTGAATAATCGACTACTAAAACTTGAATTGTACTACTTCTTACTGGCTATTACTTCAACTTAGAAGCTTATTCTGTGTTCTACTGTGTTGCTTTTAGTGTCTCCGCATACCGCAGCACGCGACATAGCTTTGCAGACAGTAAATGTAACCTTCTCAAAGAGAAAAGTAGCCAATGTGACGATCTGGCTTTAAGTCGATTCGATAACAAATGACGAAAACGGACAGATTTCTCAGGTTTTTACTACATATGAACACTTTTCACATTCTCCCGTGCAACGCGGCTGGTAGTCCTCCTTTCATGCACAATCTTAAGGTCCTAGGTCATGTCCAAGCCACCAAAGCAGCCTAAAAAGTGAATAATCGATAACAAAAACTTGAATTGTACTACTTCTTACTGGCTATTACGTCAACTGAGAAGCTTCTTCTGTGTTCTACTATGGTGCTTTCATTGTTTCGGCATACCGCAGCACGTTACATAGCTTTGCAGTCGATAAATGTAACCGTTTCAGAGAGAAAAGCGGCCAATGTGACGATATGGCTTTAAGTCGATTCGATAACAAATGACGAAAACAGACGGATTTCTCACGTTTTTACTACATATGAACACTTTTCACATTCTCCCGTGCAAAGCGGCTGCTAGTCCTCCTTTCATGCAAAATCTTAAGGTCCAAAGCCGGCTAAAAAGTGAATAATCGACAACTAAAACTTGAATTGTACTACTTCTTACTGGCTATTACTTCAACTTAGAAGCATCTTCTGTGTTCTACTATGGTGCTTCTAGTGTCTCCGCACACCGCAGCACGCGACATACCTTTGCAGACGATAAATGTAACCTTCTCAGAGAGAAAATCGGCCAATGTGACGATCTGGCTTTAAGTCGATTCGATAACAAATGACGAAAACGGACGGATTTCTCAGGTTTTTAGTACATATGAACACTTTTCACATTCTTCTATGCAACGCGGCTGTTAGACCTCCTTTCACGCAAAATCGTAAGGTCCTAGGTCATGTCCAGGCCACCAAAGCCGGCTAAAATGTGAATAATCGATAACTAAAACTTGAATTGTACTGCTTCTTACTGGCTATTACTTCAACTTAGAAGCTCCTTCTGTGTTGTACTATGGTGCTTTTAGTGTTTCGGCATATCGCAGCACGCGTCATAGCTTTGCAGGCGATAAATGTAACCGTTTGAGAGAGAAGAATGGCCGATGTGTCGATCTGGCTTGAAGTCAATTCGATAACAAATGACGAAAATGGACGGATTTCTCAGGTTTTTACTACATATGAACACTTTTCAAATTCTCCCATGCAACTCGACTGTTAGACCTCCTTTCATGCAAAATCTTAAGGTCCTAGGTCATGTCCAAGCCACCAAAGCCGGCTAAAAAGTGAATAATCGACAACTAAAACTTGAATTGTACTACTTCTTACTGGCTATTACTTCAATATAGAAGATTCTTCTGTGTTCTACTGTGGTGCTTTTAGTGTCTCCGCATACCGCAGCACGCGACATAGCTTTGCAGACAATAAATGTAACCGTCTCAGAGAGAAAGCGGCCAATGTGACGATCTGGCTTTAAGTCCATTCGATAACAAATGACGAAAATGGACGGATTTCTCAGGTTTTTACTATATATGGACACTTTTCACATTCTCCCATGCAACGCGGCTGCTAGTCCTCCTGTCATGCAAAATCATAAGGTCCTATGTCATGTCCAAGCCACCATAGCCGGCTAAAAAGTGAATAATCGACAACTAAAACTTGAATTGTACTACTTCTTACTGGCTATTACGTCAACTGAGAAGCTTCTTCTGTGTTCTACTATGGTGCCTTTATTGTTTCGGCATACCGCAGCACGTTACATAGCTTTGCAGACGATAAGTGTAACCGTTTCAGAGAGAAGAGCGGCCAATGTGACGATCTGGCTTGAAGTCGATTCGATAACAAATGACGAAAACGGACGGATTTCTCAGGTTTTTACTACATATGAACCCTTTTCACATTCTCCCCTGCAACGCGGCTGCTAGTCCTCCTTTCATGCAAAATCATAATGTTCCACCTCATGTCCAAGGCACCAAAGCCGCCTAAAATTAATAATCGATAACCAAAACTTGAATTGTACTGCTTCATACTGGCTATTCCTTCAACTTAGAAGATTTTTCTGTGTTCTACTATGGTGCTTTTAGTGTCTCCGCATACCGCAGCACGCGACATAGCTTTGCAGACGATAAATGTAACCGTCTCAGAGAGAAAAGCGGCCAATGTGACGATCTGGCTTTAAGTCGATTCGATAACAAATGACGAAAACGGACGGATTTCTCAGGTTTTTACTACATATGAACCCTTTTTACATTCTCCCGTGCAACGCGGCTGCTAGTCCTCCTTTCATGCAAAATCTTAAGATTCCACCTTATGTCCAAGACACCAAAGCCGGCAAAAAATTAATAATCGATAACCAAAACTTGAATTGTACTGCTTCTTACTGGCTATTGCTTCAACTTAGAAGCTTCTTCTGTGTTCTACTATGGTGCTCTTAGTGTCTCCGCATACCGCAGCACGCGACATAGCTTTGCAGACGATAAATGTAACCGTCTCAGAGAGAAAAGTGGCCAATGTGACGATCTGGCTTTAAGTCGATTCGATAACAAATGACGAAAACGGACGGATTTCTCAGGTTTTTACTACATATGAACACTTTTCACATTCTGCCGTGCAACGCGGCTGCTAGTCCTCCTTTCATGCAAAATCTTAATGTTCCACCTCATGTCCAAGTGCACCAAAGTCGGCTAAAAATCGATAATGGATAACCAAAACTTAAATTGTACTGCTTCTTACTGGCTATTGCTTCAACTTAGAAGATTTTTCTGTGTTCTACTATGGTGCTTTTAGTGTCTCCGCATACCGCAGCATGCGACATAGCTTTGCAGACAATAAATGTAACCGTCTCAGAGAGAAAAGCGGCCAATGTGACGATCTGGCTTTAAGTCGATTCGATAACAAATGACGAAAACGGACTGATTTCTCAGGTTTTTACTACATATGAACACTTTTCACATTCTCCCGTGCAACGCGGCTGCTAGTCCTCCTTTCATGCAAAATCCTAATGTCCTAGGTCATGTCCAAGCGACCAAAGCCGGCAAAAATGTGAATAATCGACATCTAAAACTTGAATTGTATTTCTTCTTACTGGCTATTACTTCAACTTAGAAGCTTCTTCTGTGTTCTACTATGGTGCTTTTAGTGTCTCCGCATACCGCAGCACGCGACATATCTTTGCAGACGATAAATGTAACCGTCTCAGAGAGAAAAGCGGCCAATGAGACGATCTGGCTTTAAGTCGATTCGATAGCAAATGACGAAAACGGACGGATTTCTCAGGTTTTTACTACATATGAACACTTTTCACATTCTCCCGTGCAACGCGGCTGCTAGTCTTCCTTTGATGCAAAATCTTAAGGTTCCACCGCATGTCCAAGCCACCAAAGCCGGCTAAAAAGCGAATAATCGACAACTAAAACTTGAATTGTACTACTTCTTACTGGCTATTACTTCAACTTAGAAGATTCTTCTGTGTTCTACTGTGGTGCTTTTAGTGTCTCCGCATACCGCAGCACGCGACATAGCTTTGCAGACAATAAATGTAACCGTCTCAGAGAGAAAAGCGACCAATGTGACGATCTGGCTTTATGTCCATTCGATAACAAATGACGAAAATGGACGGATTTCTCAGGTTTTTACTACATATGAACACTTTTCACATTCTCCCATGCAACGCGGCTGCTAGTCCTCCTTTCATGCAAAATCATAAGGTCCTAGGTCGTGTCCAAGCCACCATAGCCGGCTAAAAAGTGAATAATCGACAACTAAAACTTGAATTGTACTACTTCTTACTGGCTATTACGTCAACTTAGAAGCTTCTTCTGTGTTCTACTATAGTGCTTTTATTGTTTCGGCATACCGCAGCACGTTACATAGCTTTGCAGACGATAACTGTAACCGTTTCAGAGAGAAGAGCGGCCAATGTGACGATCTGGCTTTAAGTCGATTCGATAACAAATGACGAAAACGGACGGATTTCTCAGGTTTTCACTACATATGAACACTTTTCACAATCTCCCATGCAACGCGGCTGTTAGACCTCCTTTCATGCAAAATCTTAAGGTCCTAGGTCATGTCCAAGCCACAAAAGCCGCTTAAAAAGTGAATAATCGATAACTAAAACTTGAATTGTACTACTTCTTACTGGCTATTACTTCTACTTAGAAGCTTCTTCTGTGTTCTACTATGGTGCTTCTAGTGTTTCCGCATACTGCAGCACGCGACTTAGCTTTGCAGACGATAAATGTATCCGTTTCAGAGAGAAAAGCGGCCAATGTGACGATCTGGCTTTAAGTCGATTCGATAACAAATGGCGAAAACAGACGGATTTCTCACGTTTTTACTACATATGAACACTTTTCACATTCTCCCATGCAACGCGCCTGCAAGTACTCCTTTCATGCAAAATCTTAAGGTTCCACCGCATGTCCAAGCCACCAAACCCGGCTAAAAAGTGAATAATCGACAACTAAAACTTGAATTGTACTACTTCTTACTGGCTATTACTTCAACTTAGAAGCTTCTTCTGTGTTCTACAATGGAGCTTTTAGTGTCTCCGCATACCGCAGCACGCGACATAGCTTTGCAGACGATAAGTGTAACCGTTTCAGAGAGAAAAGAGACCAATGTGACGATCTGGCTTTAAGTCGATTCGATAACAAATGACGAAAACGGACGGATTTCTCAGGTTTTTACTACATATGAACACTTTTCACATTCTCCCGTGCAACGCGGCTGCTAGTCCTCGTTTCATGCAAAATCTTATGGTCCTAGGTCATGTCATAGCCACCAAAGCCGGCTAAAAAGTGAATAATCGACAACTAATACTTGAATTGTACTACTTCTTACTGGCTATTACTTCAACTTAGAAGCTTCTTCTGGGTTCTACTATGGTGCTTTTTGTGTTTTGGCATACCGAAGCACGCGACATAGCTTTGCAGACGATAAATGTAACCGTTTGAGAGAGAAGAATGGCCAATGTGACGATCTGGCTTTAAGTCGATTCGATAACAAATGACGAAAACGGACGGATTTCTCAGGTTTTTACTGCATATGAACACTTTTTACATTCTACCGTGCAACGCGGCTGCTAGTCCTCCTTTCATGCAAAATCCTAAGGTCCTAGGTCATGTCCAATCCACCAAAGCCGGCTAAAAAGTGAATAATCGACAACTAAAACTTGAATTGTATTACTTCTTACTGGCTATTACTTCAACTTTGAAGTTTCTTCTGTGTTCTACTATGGTGCTTTTAGTGACTCCGCATACCGCAGCACGCGTCATAGCTTTGCAGACGATAAATGAAACCGTCTCAGAGAGAAAAGCGGCCAATGTGACGATCTGGCTTTAAGTCGATTCGATAACAAATGACGAAAACTTACGGATTTCTCAGGTTTTTCCAACATATGAACACTTTTCACATTCTCCCGTGCAACGCGGCTCCTAGTCCTCCTTTCATGCAAAATCTTAAGGTCCTAGGTCATGTCCAAGCCACCAAAGCCGGCTAAAAAGTGAATAATCGACAACTAAAACATGAAATGTACTACTTTTTACTGGCTATTACTTCAACTTAGAAGCTTCTTCTGTGTTCTACTATGGTGCTTTTAGTGTCTCCGCACACCGCAGCACGCGACATAGCTTTGCAAACGATAAATGTAACCGTCTCAGAGAGAAAAGCGGCCAATGAGACGATCTGGCTTTAAGTCGATTCGATAGCAAATGACGAAAACGGACGGATTTCTTAGGTTTTTACTACATATGAACACTTTTCACAATTCTCCCATGCAACGCGGCTGCTAGTCTTCCTTTCATGCAAAGTCTTAAGGTTCCACCGCATGTCCAAGCCACCAAAGTCGGCTAAAAAGCGAATAATCGACAACTAAAACTTGAATTGTACTGCTTCTTACTGGCTATTACTTCAACTTAGAAGCTCCTTCTGTGTTCTACTATGGTGCTTTTAGTGTTTCGGCATATCGCAGCACGCGTCATAGCTTTGCAGACGATAAATGTAACCGTTTGAGAGAGAAGAATGGCCAATGTGTCGATCTGGCTTGAAGTCAATTCGATAACAAATGACGAAAATGGACGGATTTCTCAGGTTTTTACTACATATGAACACTTTTCAAATTCTCCCATGCAACTCGGCTTTTAGACCTCCTTTCATGCAAAATCTTGAGGTCCTAGGTCATGTCAAAGCCACCAAAGCCGGCTAAAAAGTGAATAATCGACAACTAAAACTTGAATTGTACTACTTCTCACTGGCTATTACTTCAACTTAGAAGATTCTTCTGTGTTCTACTGTGGTGCTTTTAGTGTCTCCGCATACCGCAGCACGCGACATAGCTTTGCAGACAATAAATGTAACCGTCTCAGAGAGAAGGCGGCCAATGTGACGATCTGGCTTTAAGTCCATTCGATAACAAATGACGAAAATGGACGGATTTCTCAGGTTTTTACTACATATGAACACTTTTCACTTTCTACCATGCAACGCGGCTGCTAGTCCTCCTTTCATGCAAAATCATAAGGTCCTAGGTCATGTCCAAGCCACCATAGCCGGCTAAAAAGTGAATAATCGACAACTAAAACTTGAATTGTACTACTTCTTACTGGCTATTACGTCAACTTAGAAGCTTCTTCTGTGTTCTACTATGGTGCTTTTATTGTTTCGGCATACCGCAGCACGTTACCTAGCTTTGCAGACGATAAGTGTAACCGTTTCAGAGAGAAGAGCGGCCAATGTTACGATATGGCTTTAAGTCGATTCGATAACAAATGACGAAAACGGACGGATTTCTCAGGTTTTTACTACATATGAACACTTTTCACATTCTCCCATGCAACGCGGCTGTTAGACCTCCTTTCATGCAAAATCTAAAGGTCCTAGGTCATGTCCAAGCCCCCAAAGCCGCCTAAAAAGTGAATAATCGATAACTAAAACTTGAATTGTACTACTTCTTACTGGCTATTACTTCAACTTAGAAGCTTCTTCTGTGTTCTACTATGGTGCTTTTAGTGTTTGCGCATACTGCAGCACGCGACATAGCTTTGCAGACGATAAGTGTAACCGTTTCAGAGAGAAGAGCGGCCAATGTGACGATCTGGCTTTAAGTCGATTCGATAACAAATGGCGAAAACAGACGGATTTCTCACGTTTTTACTACATATGAACACTTTTCACATTCTCCCGTGAACGCGCCTGCAAGTACTCCTTTCATGCAAAAGCTTAAGGTCCTAGGTCATGTCCAAGCCACCAAAGCCGGCTAAAAAGTGAATAATCGACTATTAAAACTTGAATTGTACTACTTCTTACTGGCTATTACTTCAAGTTAGAAGCTTATTCTGTGTTCTACTGTGTTGCTTTTAGTGTCTCCGCATACCGCAGCACGGGACATAGCTTTGCAGACAGTAAATGTAACCTTCTCAAAGAGAAAAGTGGCCAATGTGACGATCTGGCTTTAAGTCGATTCGATAACAAATGACGAAAACGGACGGATTTCTCAGGTTTTTACTACATATGAACACTTTTCACATTCTCCCGTGCAACGCGGCTGGTAGTCCTCCTTTCATGCACAATCTTAAGGTCCTAGGTCATGTCCAAGCCACCAAAGCCGGCTAAAAAGTGAATAATCGACAACTAAAACTTGAAATGTACTACTTCTTACTGGCTATTACGTCAACTGAGAAGCTTCTTCTGTGTTCTACTATGGTGCTTTTATTGTTTCGGCATACCGCAGCACGTTACATAGCTTTGCAGACGATAAGTGTAACCGTTTCAGAGAGAAGAGCGGCCAATGTGACGATCTGGCTTTAAGTCGATTCGATAACAAATGACGAAAACGGACGGATTTCTCAGGTTTTTACTACATATGAACACTTTTCACATTCTCCCATGCAACGCGGCTGTTAGACCTCCTTTCATGCAAAATCTTAAGGTCCTAGGTCATGTCCAAGCCACCAAAGCCGGCTAAAAAGTGAATAATCGACAACTAAAACTTGAATTGTACTACTTCTTACTGGCTATTACTTCAACTTAGAAGATTCTTCTGTGTTCTACTGTGGTGCTTTTAGTGTCTCCGCATACCGCAGCACGCGACATAGCTTTGCAGACAATAAATGTAACCGTCTCAGAGAGAAAGCGGCCAATGTGACGATCTGGCTTTAAGTCCAATCGATAACAAATGACGAAAATGGACGGATTTCTCAGGTTTTTACTACATATGAACACTTTTCACATTCTCCCATGCAACGCGGCTGCTAGTCCTCCTTTCATGCAAAATCATAAGGTCCTAGGTCATGTCCAAGCCACCATAGCCGGCTAAAAAGTGAATAATCGACAACTAAAACTTGAATTGTACTACTTCTTACTGGCTATTACGTCAACTTACAAGCTTCTTCTGTGTTCTACTATGGTGCTTTTAGTGTTTGCGCATACTGCAGCACGCGACATAGCTTTGCAGACGATAAATGTAACCGCTTCAGAGAGAAAAGCGGCCAATGTGACGATCTGGCTTTAAGTCAATTCGATAACAAATGGCGAAAACAGACGGATTTCTCACGTTTTTACTACATATGAACACTTTTCACATTCTCCCGTGAACGCGCCTGCAAGTACTCCTTTCATGCAAAATCTTAAGGTCCTAGGTAATGTCGAAGCCACCAAAGCCGGCTAAAAGGTGAATAATCGACTACTAAAACTTGAATTGTACTACTTCTTACTGGCTATTACTTCAACTTAGAAGCTTATTCTGTGTTCTACTGTGTTGCTTTTAGTGTCTCCGCATACCGCAGCACGCGACATAGCTTTGCAGACAGTAAATGTAACCTTCTCAAAGAGAAAAGTAGCCAATGTGACGATCTGGCTTTAAGTCGATTCGATAACAAATGACGAAAACGGACGGATTTCTCAGGTTTTTACTACATATGAACACTTTTCACATTCTCCCGTGCAACGCGGCTGGTAGTCCTCCTTTCATGCACAATCTTAAGGTCCTAGGTCATGTCCAAGCCACCAAAGCAGCCTAAAAAGTGAATAATCGATAACAAAAACTTGAATTGTACTACTTCTTACTGGCTATTACGTCAACTGAGAAGCTTCTTCTGTGTTCTACTATGGTGCTTTCATTGTTTCGGCATACCGCAGCACGTTACATAGCTTTGCAGTCGATAAATGTAACCGTTTCAGAGAGAAAAGCGGCCAATGTGACGATATGGCTTTAAGTCGATTCGATAACAAATGACGAAAACAGACGGATTTCTCACGTTTTTACTACATATGAACACTTTTCACATTCTCCCGTGCAAAGCGGCTGCTAGTCCTCCTTTCATGCAAAATCTTAAGGTCCAAAGCCGGCTAAAAAGTGAATAATCGACAACTAAAACTTGAATTGTACTACTTCTTACTGGCTATTACTTCAACTTAGAAGCATCTTCTGTGTTCTACTATGGTGCTTCTAGTGTCTCCGCACACCGCAGCACGCGACATAGCTTTGCAGACGATAAATGTAACCTTCTCAGAGAGAAAATCGGCCAATGTGACGATCTGGCTTTAAGTCGATTCGATAACAAATGACGAAAACGGACGGATTTCTCAGGTTTTTAGTACATATGAACACTTTTCACATTCTTCCATGCAACGCGGCTGTTAGACCTCCTTTCACGCAAAATCGTAAGGTCCTAGGTCATGTCCAGGCCACCAAAGCCGGCTAAAATGTGAATAATCGATAACTAAAACTTGAATTGTACTGCTTCTTACTGGCTATTACTTCAACTTAGAAGCTCCTTCTGTGTTGTACTATGGTGCTTTTAGTGTTTCGGCATATCGCAGCACGCGTCATAGCTTTGCAGGCGATAAATGTAACCGTTTGAGAGAGAAGAATGGCCGATGTGTCGATCTGGCTTGAAGTCAATTCGATAACAAATGACGAAAATGGACGGATTTCTCAGGTTTTTACTACATATGAACACTTTTCAAATTCTCCCATGCAACTCGGCTGTTAGACCTCCTTTCATGCAAAATCTTAAGGTCCTAGGTCATGTCCAAGCCACCAAAGCCGGCTAAAAAGTGAATAATCGACAACTAAAACTTGAATTGTACTACTTCTTACTGGCTATTACTTCAATATAGAAGATTCTTCTGTGTTCTACTGTGGTGCTTTTAGTGTCTCCGCATACCGCAGCACGCGACATAGCTTTGCAGACAATAAATGTAACCGTCTCAGAGAGAAAGCGGCCAATGTGACGATCTGGCTTTAAGTCCATTCGATAACAAATGACGAAAATGGACGGATTTCTCAGGTTTTTACTATATATGGACACTTTTCACATTCTCCCATGCAACGCGGCTGCTAGTCCTCCTGTCATGCAAAATCATAAGGTCCTATGTCATGTCCAAGCCACCATAGCCGGCTAAAAAGTGAATAATCGACAACTAAAACTTGAATTGTACTACTTCTTACTGGCTATTACGTCAACTGAGAAGCTTCTTCTGTGTTCTACTATGGTGCCTTTATTGTTTCGGCATACCGCAGCACGTTACATAGCTTTGCAGACGATAAGTGTAACCGTTTCAGAGAGAAGAGCGGCCAATGTGACGATCTGGCTTGAAGTCGATTCGATAACAAATGACGAAAACGGACGGATTTCTCAGGTTTTTACTACATATGAACCCTTTTCACATTCTCCCCTGCAACGCGGCTGCTAGTCCTCCTTTCATGCAAAATCATAATGTTCCACCTCATGTCCAAGGCACCAAAGCCGCCTAAAATTAATAATCGATAACCAAAACTTGAATTGTACTGCTTCATACTGGCTATTCCTTCAACTTAGAAGATTTTTCTGTGTTCTACTATGGTGCTTTTAGTGTCTCCGCATACCGCAGCACGCGACATAGCTTTGCAGACGATAAATGTAACCGTCTCAGAGAGAAAAGCGGCCAATGTGACGATCTGGCTTTAAGTCGATTCGATAACAAATGACGAAAACGGACGGATTTCTCAGGTTTTTACTACATATGAACCCTTTTTACATTCTCCCGTGCAACGCGGCTGCTAGTCCTCCTTTCATGCAAAATCTTAAGATTCCACCTTATGTCCAAGACACCAAAGCCGGCAAAAAATTAATAATCGATAACCAAAACTTGAATTGTACTGCTTCTTACTGGCTATTGCTTCAACTTAGAAGCTTCTTCTGTGTTCTACTATGGTGCTCTTAGTGTCTCCGCATACCGCAGCACGCGACATAGCTTTGCAGACGATAAATGTAACCGTCTCAGAGAGAAAAGTGGCCAATGTGACGATCTGGCTTTAAGTCGATTCGATAACAAATGACGAAAACGGACGGATTTCTCAGGTTTTTACTACATATGAACACTTTTCACATTCTGCCGTGCAACGCGGCTGCTAGTCCTCCTTTCATGCAAAATCTTAATGTTCCACCTCATGTCCAAGGCACCAAAGTCGGCTAAAAATCGATAATGGATAACCAAAACTTAAATTGTACTGCTTCTTACTGGCTATTGCTTCAACTTAGAAGATTTTTCTGTGTTCTACTATGGTGCTTTTAGTGTCTCCGCATACCGCAGCATGCGACATAGCTTTGCAGACAATAAATGTAACCGTCTCAGAGAGAAAAGCGGCCAATGTGACGATCTGGCTTTAAGTCGATTCGATAACAAATGACGAAAACGGACGTATTTCTCAGGTTTTTACTACATATGAACCCTTTTCTCATTCTCCCGTGCAACGTGGCTGCTAGTCCTCCTTTCATGCAAAATCTTAAGATTCCACCTTATGTCCAAGACACCAAAGCCGGCAAACAATTAATAATCGATTACCAAAACTTGAATTGTACTGCTTCTTACTGGCTATTGCTTCAACTTAGAAGATTCTTCTGTGTTCTACTATGGTGCATTTGGGGTCTCCGCATACCGCAGCACGCGACGTAGCTTTGCAGACGATAAATGTAACCGTCTCAGAGAGAAAAGCGGCCAATGTGACGATCTGGCTTTAAGTCGATTCGATAACAAATTACGAAAACAGACGGATATTTCAGGTTTTTACTACATATGAACACTTTTCACATTCTCCCGTGCAACGCGGCTGCTAGTCCTCCTTTCATGCAAAATCTTAATGTTCCACCTCATGTCCAAGGCAACAAAGCCGCCTAAAATCAATAATCGATAACAAAAACTTGAATTGTACTGCTTCTTACTGGCTATTGCTTCAACTTAGAAGCTTCTTCTGTGTTCTACTATGGTGCTTTTAGAGTCTCCGCATACCGCAGCAGGCGACATAGCTTTGCAGACGATAAATGTAACCGTCTCAGAGAGAAAAGCGGCCAATGTGACGATCTGGCTTTAAGTCGATTCGATAACAAATGACGAAAACGGACTGATTTCTTAGGTTTTTACTTTTCACATTCTCCCGTGAAACGGGGCTGCTAGTCCTCCTTTCATGCAAAATCTTAAGGTTCCACCTCATGTCCAAAGCACCAAGGCCGGCTAAAAATCAATAATCGACAACCAAAACTTGAATTGTACAGCTTCTTACTGGCTATTGCTTCAACTTAGAAGCTTCTTTTGTGTTCTACTATGGTGCTTTTAGTGTCTCCGCGTTCCGCAGCACGCGACATAGCTTTGCAGACGATAAATGTAACCGTCTCAGAGAGAAAAGCGGCCAATGTGACGATCTGGCTTTAAGTCGATTCGATAACACATTACGAAAACGGACGGATTTCTCATTTTTTTACTACATATGAACACTTTTCATATTCTCCCGTGCAACGCGGCTGCTAGTCCTCCTTTCATGCAAAATCTTAAGGTCCTAGGTCATGTCCAAGCCACCAAAGCCGGCTTAAAAGGGAATAATCGACAACTAAAACTTGAATTGTACTACTTCTTACTGGCTATTACGTCAACTTAGAAGCTTCTTCTGTGTTCTACTATGGTGCTTGTAGTGTCTCCGCATACCGCAGCACGCGGCATAGCTTTGCAGACGATAAATGTAACCGTCTCAGAGAGAAAAGCGGCCAATGTGACGATCTGGCTTTAAGTCGATTCGATAACAAATGACGAAAACGGACGGATTTCTCAGGTTTTTACTACATATGAACACTTTTCACATTCTCCCGTGCAACGCGGCTGCCAGTCCTCCTTTCATGCAAAATCTTAAGGTTCCACCTCATGTCCAATACACCAAAGCCGGCTAAAAATCAATTATCGATAAACTAAACAAGAATTTTACTGCTTCTTACTGACTATTGCTTCAACTTAGAAGTTTCTTCTGTGTTCTACTATGATGCTTTTATTGTTTCCGCGTACCGCAGCACGCGACATATCTTTGCAGACGATAAATGTAACCGTCTCAGAGAGAAAAGCGGCCAACGTGACGATCTGGCTTTAAGTCGATTCGATAACAAATGACGAAAATGGACGGATTTATCAGGTTTTTACTATATATGAACACTTTTTACATTCTCCCGTGCAACGGGGCTGCTAGTCCTCCTTTCATGCAAAATCTTAAGGTCCTAGGTCATGTCCAAGCCACCAAAGCCGGCTAAAAAAGTGAATAATTGACAACTAAAACTTCAATTGTACTACTTCTTACTGGCTATTGCTTCAACTTAGAAGCTTCTTCTGTGTTCTACTATGGTGCTTTTAGTGTCTCCGCATACCGCAGCACGCGACATAGCTTTGCAGACGATAAATGTCACCGTCTCAGAGAGAAAAGCGGCCAATGTGACGATCTGGCTTTAAGTCGATTCGATAACAAATAACGAAAATGGACGGATTTCTCAGGTTTTTACTACATATGAACACTTTTCACATTCTCCCGTGCAACTCGGCTGCTAATCCTCTTTTCATGCAGATTCTTAATGTTCCACCTCATGTTCAAGGCACCAAAGCCTCCTAAAAATCAATAATCGATAACCAAAACTTGAATTGTACTGCTTATTACTGGCTATTGCTTCAACTTAGAAGCTTCTTCTGTGTTTTACTATGGTGCTTTTAGTGTCTCCGCTTACCGCAGCACGCGACATAGCTTTGCAGACGACAAATGTAACCGTTTCAGAAAGAAGAGTGGCCAAAGTGACGATCTGGCTTTAAGTCGATTCGATAACAAATGACGAAAACGGACGTATTTCTCAGGTTTTTACTACATATGAACCCTTTTCTCATTCTCCCGTGCAACGCGGCTGCTAGTCCTCCTTTCATGCAAAATCTTAAGGTTCCACCTCATGTCCAAGGCACCAAAGCCGGCTAAAAATCGATACTCGATAACCAAAACATAAATTGTACTGCTTCTTACTGGCTATTGCTTCAACTTAGAAGATTTTTCTGTGTTCTACTATGGTGCTTTTAGTGTCTCCGCATACCGCAGCACGCGACATAGCTTTGCAGACGATAAATGTAACCGTCTCAGAGAGAAAAGCGGCCAATGTGACGATCTGGCTTTAAGTCGATTCGATAACAAATGACGAAAACGGACGGATTTCTCAGGTTTTTACTACATATGAACCCTTTTTACATTCTCCCGTGCAACGCGGCTGCTAGTCCTCCTTTCATGCAAAATCTTAAGTTCCTAGATCATGTCCAAGCCACCAAAGCCTGCTAAAAAGTGAATAATCGACAACTAAAACTTGAATTGTACTACTTCTTACTGGCTATTACTTCAACTTAGAAGCTTCTTCTGTGTTCTACTCTGGTGCTTTTAGTGTTTTCGCATACCGCAGCACGCGACATATCTTTGCAGACGAAAAATGTAACCGTCTCAGAGAGAAAAGCGGCCAATGTGACGATTTGACTTTAAGTCGATTCGATAACAAATGACGAAAACGGACACATTTCTCAGGATTTTACTACATGTGAACCCTTTTCACATTCTCCCGTGCAACGCGGCTGCTAGTCCTCCTTCCATGCAAAATCTTAAGGTCCTACGTCATGTCCAAGCCACCTAAGCCGGCTAAAAAGTAAATAATTGACAACTAAATCTTGAATTGTACTACATTTTACTGACTATTGCTTCAACTTAGAAGCTTCTTCTGTGTTCTACTATGGTGCTTTTAGTGTTTCCGCATACCGCAGCACGCGACATAGCTTTGCAGACTATAAATGTAACCGTCTCAGAGAGAAAAGCGGCCAATGTGACGATCTGGCTTTAAGTCGATTCGATAACAAATGACGAAAACGGACGGATTTCTCAGGTTTTTACTACATATGAACCCTTTTCACATTCTCCCCTGCAACGCGGCTGCTAGTCCTTCTTTCATGCAAAATCTTAAGATACCACCTTATGTCCAAGACACCCAAGCCGGCAAAAAATTAATAATCGATAACCAAAACTTGAATTGTACTGCTTCTTACTGGCTATTGCTTCAACTTAGAAGCTTCTTCTGTATTCTACTATGGTGCTCTTAGTGTCTCCGCATACCGCAGCACGCGACATAGCTTTGCAGACGATAAATGTAACCGTCTCAGAGAGAAAAGTGGCCAAAGTGACGATCTGGCTTTAAGTCGATTCGATAACAAATGACGAAAACGGACGTATTTCTCAGGTTTTTACTACATATGAACCCTTTTCTCATTCTCCCGTGCAACGCGGCTGCTAGTCCTCCTTTCATGCAAAATCTTAATGTTCCACCTCATGTCCAAGGCACCAAAGCCGGCTAAAAATCGATAATGGATAACCAAAACTTAAATTGTACTGCTTCTTACTGGCTATTGCTTCAACTTTGAAGATTTTTCTGTGTTCTACTATGGTGCTTTTAGTGTCTCCGCATACCGCAGCACGCGACATAGCTTTGCAGACGATAAATGTAACCGTCTCAGAGAGAAAAGCGGCCAATGTGACGATCTGGCTTTAAGTCGATTCGATAACAAATGACGAAAACGGACTGATTTCTCAGGTTTTTACTACATATGAACCCTTTTCACATTCTCCCTTGCAACGCGGCTGCTAGTCCTCCTTTCATGCAATATCTTAATGTTCCACCTCATGTCCAAGGCACCAAAGCCGCCTAAAATCAATAATCGATAACAAAAACTTGAATTGTACTGCTTCTTACTGGCTATTGCTTCAACTTAAAAGCTTCATCTGTGTTCTAATATGGTGCTTTTAGTGTCTCCGCATACCGCAGCACGAGACATAGCTATGCAGACGATAAATGTAACCGTCTCAGAGAGAAAAGCGGCCAATGTGACGATCTGGCTTTAAGTCGATTCGATAACAAATGACGAAAACGGACGGATTTCTCAGGTGTTTACTATATATGAACACTTTTCACATTCTCCCGTGCAACGCGGCTGCTAGTCCTCCTTCCATGCAAAATCTTATGTTCCTAGGTCATGTCCAAGCCACCAAAGCCGGCTAAAAAGTGAATACTTGACAACTAAAACTTGAATTGTACTACTTCTTACTGGCTATTACTTCAACTTAGAAGCTTCTTCTGTGTTCTACTATGGTGCTTTTAGAGTCTCCGCATACCGCAGCAGGCGACATAGCTTTGCAGACGATAAATGTAACCGTCTCAGAGAGAAAAGCGGCCAATGTGACGATCAGGCTTTAAGTCGATTCGATAACAAATGACGAAAACGGACTGATTTCTTAGGTTTTTACTTTTCACATTCTCCCGTGAAACGGGGCTGCTAGTCCTCCTTTCATGCAAACTCTTAAGCTTCCACCTCATGTCCAAAGCACCAAGGCCGGCTAAAAATCAATAATCGACAACCAAAACTTGAATTGTACAGCTTCTTACTGGCTATTGCTTCAACTTAGAAGCTTCTTTTGTGTTCTACTATGGTGCATTTAGTGTCTCCGCATACCGCAGCACGCGATATAGCTTTGCAGACTATAAATGTAACCGTCTCAGAGAGAAAAGCGGCCAATGTGACGATCTGGCTTTAAGTCGATTCGATAACAAATGACGAAAACGGACGGATTTCTCAGGTTTTTACTACATATGAACCCTTTTCACATTCTCCCCTGCAACGCGGCTGCTAGTCCTCCTTTCATGCAAAATCTTAATGTTCCACCTCATGTCCAAGGCACCAAAGCCGCCTAAAATTAATAATCGATAACCAAAACTTGAATTGTACTGCTTCTTACTGGCTATTGCTTCAACTTAAAAGCTTCATCTGTGTTCTAATATGGTGCTTTTAGTGTCTCCGCATACCGCAGCACGAGACATAGCTATGCAGACGATAAATGTAACCGTCTCAGAGAGAAAAGCGGCCAATGTGACGATCTGGCTTTAAGTCGTTTCGATAACAAATGACGAAACCGGACGGATTTCTCAGCTTTTTACTACATATGAACACTTTTCACATTCTCCCTTGCAACGCGGCTGCTAGTCCTCCTTTCATGCAAAATCCTAATGTTCCACCTCATGTCGAAGACACCAAAGCCGTCAAAAAATTAATAATCGATAACCAAAACTTGAATTGTACTGCTTCTTACTGGCTATTGCTTCAACTTAGAAGATTTTTCTGTGTTCTACTATGGTGCTTTTAGTGTCTCCGCATACCGCAGCACGCGACATAGCTTTGCAGACGATAAATGTAACCGTCTCAGAGAGAAAAGCGGCCAATGTGACGATCTGGCTTTAAGTCGATTCGATAACAAATGACGAAAACGGACGGATTTCTCAGGTTTTTACTACATATGAACCCTTTTTACATTCTCCCGTGCAACGCGGCTGCTAGTCCTCCTTTCATGCAAAATCTTAAGATTCCACCTTATGTCCAAGACACCAAAGCCGGCAAAAAATTAATAATCGATAACCAAAACTTGAATTGTACTGCTTCTTACTGGCTATTGCTTCAACTTAGAAGCTTCTTCTGAGTTCTACTATGGTGCTCTTAGTGTCTCCGCATACCGCAGCACGCGACATAGCTTTGCAGACGATAAATGTAACCGTCTCAGAGAGAAAAGTGGCCAATGTGACGATCTGGCTTTAAGTCGATTCGATAACAAATGACGAAAACGGACGGATTTCTCAGGTTTTTACTACATATGAACACTTTTCACATTCTGCCGTGCAACGCGGCTGCTAGTCCTCCTTTCATGCAAAATCTTAATGTTCCACCTCATGTCCAAGGCACCAAAGTCGGCTAAAAATCGATAATGGATAACCAAAACTTAAATTGTACTGCTTCTTACTGGCTATTGCTTCAACTTAGAAGATTTTTCTGTGTTCTACTATGGTGCTTTTAGTGTCTCCGCATACCGCAGCATGCGACATAGCTTTGCAGACGATAAATGTAACCGTCTCAGAGAGAAAAGCGGCCAATGTGACGATCTGGCTTTAAGTCGATTCGATAACAAATGACGAAAACGGACTGATTTATCAGGTTTTTACTACATATGAACCCTTTTTACATTCTCCCGTGCAACGTGGCTGCTAGTCCTCCTTTCATGCAAAATCTTAAGATTCCACCTTATGTCCAAGACACGAAAGCCGGCAAAAAATTAATAATCTATTACCAAAACTTGAATTGTACTGCTTCTTACTGGCTATTGCTTCAACTTAGAAGATTCTTTTGTGTTCTACTATGGTGCATTTGGGGTCTCCGCATACCGCAGCACGCGACATAGCTTTGCAGACGAAAAATGTAACCATCTCAGAGAGAAAAGTGGCCAATGTGACGATCTGGCTTTAAGTCGATTCGATAACAAATTACGAAAACAGACGGATTTCTCAGGTTTTTACTACATATGAACACTTTTCACATTCTCCCGTGAAACGGGGCTGCTAGTCCTCCTTTCATGCAAACTCTTAAGGTTCCACCTCATGTCCAAAGCACCAAGGCCGGCTAAAAATCAATAATCGACAACCAAAACTTGAATTGTACAGCTTCTTACTGGCTATTGCTTCAACTTAGAAGCTTCTTTTGTGTTCTACTATGGTGCATTTAGTGTCTCCGCATACCGCAGCACGCGACATAGCTTTGCAGACTATAAATGTAACCGTCTCAGAGAGAAAAGTGGCCAATGTGACGATCTGGCTTTAAGTCGATTCGATAACAAATGACGAAAACGGACGGATTTCTCAGGTTTTTACTACATATGAACCCTTTTCACATTCTCCCCTGCAACGCGGCTGCTAGTCCTCCTTTCATGCAAAATCTTAATGTTCCACCTCATGTCCAAGGCACCAAAGCCGCCTAAAATTAATAATCGATAACCAAAACTTGAATTGTACTGCTTCTTACTGGCTATTGCTTCAACTTAAAAGCTTCATCTGTGTTCTAATATGGTGCTTTTAGTGTCTCCGCATACCGCAGCACGAGACATAGCTATGCAGACGATAAATGTAACCGTCTCAGAGAGAAAAGCGGCCAATGTGACGATCTGGCTTTAAGTCGTTTCGATAACAAATGACGAAACCGGACGGATTTCTCAGCTTTTTACTACATATGAACACTTTTCACATTCTCCCTTGCAACGCGGCTGCTAGTCCTCCTTTCATGCAAAATCCTAATGTTCCACCTCATGTCCAAGACACCAAAGCCGTCAAAAAATTAATAATCGATAACCAAAACTTGAATTGTACTGCTTCTTACTGGCTATTGCTTCAACTTAGAAGATTTTTCTGTGTTCTACTATGGTGCTTTTAGTGTCTCCGCATACCGCAGCACGCGACATAGCTTTGCAGACGATAAATGTAACCGTCTCAGAGAGAAAAGCGGCCAATGTGACGATCTGGCTTTAAGTCGATTCGATAACAAATGACGAAAACGGACGGATTTCTCAGGTTTTTACTACATATGAACCCTTTTTACATTCTCCCGTGCAACGCGGCTGCTAGTCCTCCTTTCATGCAAAATCTTAAGATTCCACCTTATGTCCAAGACACCAAAGCCGGCAAAAAATTAATAATCGATAACCAAAACTTGAATTGTACTGCTTCTTACTGGCTATTGCTTCAACTTAGAAGCTTCTTCTGAGTTCTACTATGGTGCTCTTAGTGTCTCCGCATACCGCAGCACGCGACATAGCTTTGCAGACGATAAATGTAACCGTCTCAGAGAGAAAAGTGGCCAATGTGACGATCTGGCTTTAAGTCGATTCGATAACAAATTACGAAAACAGACGGATTTCTCAGGTTTTTACTACATATGAACACTTTTCACATTCTCCCGTGCAACGCGGCTGCTAGTCCTCCTTTCATGCAAAATCTTATGTTCCTAGGTCATGTCCAAGCCACCAAAGCCGGCTAAAAAGTGAATACTTGACAACTAGAACTTGAATTGTACTACTTCTTACTGGCTATTACTTCAACTTAGAAGCTTCTTCTGTGTTCTACTATGGTGCTTTTAGTGTTTCCGCATACCGCAGCACGCGACATAGCTTTGCAGACGATAAATGTAACCGTCTCAGAGAGAAAAGCGGCCAATGTGACGATCTGGCTTTAAGTCGATTCGATAACAAATGACGAAAACGGACTGATTTCTTAGGTTTTTACTTTTCACATTCTCCCGTGAAACGGGGCTGCTAGTCCTCCTTTCATGCAAAATCTTAAGGTTCCACCTCATGTCCAAAGCACCAAGGCCGGCTAAAAATCAATAATCGACAACCAAAACTTGAATTGTACAGCTTCTTACTGGCTATTGCTTCAACTTAAAAGCTTTATCTGTGTTCTAATATGGTGCTTTTAGTGTCTCCGCATACCGCAGCACGAGACATAGCTATGCAGACGATAAATGTAACCGTCTCAGAGAGAAAAGCGGCCAATGTGACGATCTGGCTTTAAGTCGATTCGATAACAAATGACGAAAACGGACGGATTTCTCAGGTGTTTACTATATATGAACACTTTTCACATTCTCCCGTGCAACGCGGCTGCTAGTCCTCCTTCCATGCAAAATCTTATGTTCCTAGGTCATGTCCAAGCCACCAAAGCCGGCTAAAAAAAGAATACTTGACAACTAAAACTTGAATTGTACTACTTCTTACTGGCTATTACTTCAACTTAGAAGCTTCTTCTGTGTTCTACTATGGTGCTTTTAGAGTCTCCGCATACCGCAGCAGGCGACATAGCTTTGCAGACGATAAATGTAACCGTCTCAGAGAGAAAAGCGGCCAATGTGACGATCAGGCTTTAAGTCGATTCGATAACAAATGACGAAAACGGACTGATTTCTTAGGTTTTTACTTTTCACATTCTCCCGTGAAACGGGGCTGCTAGTCCTCCTTTCATGCAAACTCTTAAGGTTCCACCTCATGTCCAAAGCACCAAGGCCGGCTAAAAATCAATAATCGACAACCAAAACTTGAATTGTACAGCTTCTTACTGGCTATTGCTTCAACTTAGAAGCTTCTTTTGTGTTCTACTATGGTGCATTTAGTGTCTCCGCATACCGCAGCACGCGACATAGCTTTGCAGACTATAAATGTAACCGTCTCAGAGAGAAAAGTGGCCAATGTGACGATCTGGCTTTAAGTCGATTCGATAACAAATGACGAAAACGGACGGATTTCTCAGGTTTTTACTACATATGAACCCTTTTCACATTCTCCCCTGCAACGCGGCTGCTAGTCCTCCTTTCATGCAAAATCTTAATGTTCCACCTCATGTCCAAGGCACCAAAGCCGCCTAAAATTAATAATCGATAACCAAAACTTGAATTGTACTGCTTCTTACTGGCTATTGCTTCAACTTAGAAGCTTCTTCTGAGTTCTACTATGGTGCTCTTAGTGTCTCCGCATACCGCAGCACGCGACATAGCTTTGCAGACGATAAATGTAACCGTCTCAGAGAGAAAAGTGGCCAATGTGACGATCTGGCTTTAAGTCGATTCGATAACAAATGACGAAAACGGACGGATTTCTCAGGTTTTTACTACATATGAACACTTTTCACATTCTGCCGTGCAACGCGGCTGCTAGTCCTCCTTTCATGCAAAATCTTAATGTTCCACCTCATGTCCAAGGCACCAAAGTCGGCTAAAAATCGATAATGGATAACCAAAACTTAAATTGTACTGCTTCTTACTGGCTATTGCTTCAACTTAGAAGATTTTTCTGTGTTCTACTATGGTGCTTTTAGTGTCTCCGCATACCGCAGCATGCGACATAGCTTTGCAGACGATAAATGTAACCGTCTCAGAGAGAAAAGCGGCCAATGTGACGATCTGGCTTTAAGTCGATTCGATAACAAATGACGAAAACGGACTGATTTATCAGGTTTTTACTACATATGAACCCTTTTTACATTCTCCCGTGCAACGTGGCTGCTAGTCCTCCTTTCATGCAAAATCTTAAGATTCCACCTTATGTCCAAGACACGAAAGCCGGCAAAAAATTAATAATCGATTACCAAAACTTGAATTGTACTGCTTCTTACTGGCTATTGCTTCAACTTAGAAGATTCTTTTGTGTTCTACTATGGTGCATTTGGGGTCTCCGCATACCGCAGCACGCGACATAGCTTTGCAGACGAAAAATGTAACCATCTCAGAGAGAAATGCGGCCAATGTGACGATCTGGCTTTAAGTCGATTCGATAACAAATTACGAAAACAGACGGATTTCTCAGGTTTTTACTACATATGAACACTTTTCACATTCTCCCGTGCAACGCGGCTGCTAGTCCTCCTTTCATGCAAAATCTTAATGTTCCACCTCATGTCCAAGGCAACAAAGCCGCCTAAAATCAATAATCGATAACAAAAACTTGAATTGTACTGCTTCTTACTGGCTATTGCTTCAACTTAAAAGCTACATCTGTGTTCTAATATGGTGCTTTTAGTGTCTCCGCATACCGCAGCACGAGACATAGCTATGCAGACGATAAATGTAACCGTCTCAGAGAGAAAAGCGGCCAATGTGACGATCTGGCTTTAAGTCGATTCGATAACAAATGACGAAAACGGACGGATTTCTCAGGTGTTTACTATATATAGACACTTTTCACATTCTCCCGTGCAACGCGGCTGCTAGTCCTCCTTTCATGCAAAATCTTATGTTCCTAGGTCATGTCCAAGCCACCAAAGCCGGCTAAAAAGTGAATACTTGACAACTAGAACTTGAATTGTACTACTTCTTACTGGCTATTACTTCAACTTAGAAGCTTCTTCTGTGTTCTACTATGGTGCTTTTAGTGTTTCCGCATACCGCAGCACGCGACATAGCTTTGCAGACGAAAAATGTAACCGTCTCAGAGAGAAAAGCGGCGAATGTGACGATCTGGCTTTAAGTCGAGTCGATAACAAATGACGAAAACGGACGGATTTCTCAGGTTTTTACTACATCTGAACCCTTTTCACATTCTCCCGTGCAACGCGGCTGCTAGTCCTCCTTTCATGCAAAATCTTATGGTTCCACCTCATGCCCATGGCACCAAATCCGGCTAAAAATCAATATTCGGAAACCAAAACTTGAATTGTACTGCTTCTTACTGGCTATTGCTTCAACTTAGAAGCTTCTTCTGTGTTCTACTATGGTGCTTTTAGAGTCTCCGCATACCGCAGCAGGCGACATAGCTTTGCAGACGATAAATGTAACCGTCTCAGAGAGAAAAGCGGCCAATGTGACGATCTGGCTTTAAGTCGATTCGATAACAAATGACGAAAACGGACTGATTTCTTAGGTTTTTACTTTTCACATTCTCCCGTGAAACGGGGCTGCTAGTCCTCCTTTCATGCAAAATCTTAAGGTTCCACCTCATGTCCAAAGCACCAAGGCCGGCTAAAAATCAATAATCGACAACCAAAACTTGAATTGTACAGCTTCTTACTGGCTATTGCTTCAACTTAGAAGCTTCTTTTGTGTTCTACTATGGTGCTTTTAGTGTCTCCGCATACCGCAGCACGCGACATAGCTTTGCAGACGATAAATGTAACCGTCTCAGAGAGAAAAGCGGCCAATGTGACGATCTGGCTTTAAGTCGATTCGATAACACATTACGAAAACGGACGGATTACTCATTTTTTTACTACATATGAACACTTTTCATATTCTCCCGTGCAACGCGGCTGCTAGTCCTCCTTTCATGCAAAATCTTAAGGTTCCACCTCATGTCCAATACACCAAAGCCGGCTAAAAATCAATTATCGATAAACTAAACAAGAATTTTACTGCTTCTTACTGACTATTGATTCAACTTAGAAGTTTCTTCTGTGTTCTACTATGATGCTTTTATTGTTTCCGCGTACCGCAGCACGCGACATATCTTTGCAGACGATAAATGTAACCGTCTCAGAGAGAAAAGCGGCCAATGTGACGATCTGGCTTTAAGTCGATTCGATAACAAATGACGAAAATGGACGGATTTATCAGGTTTTTACTACATATGAACACTTTTTACATTCTCCCGTGCAACGGGGCTGCTAGTCCTCCTTTCATGCAAAATCCTAAGGTCCTAGGTCATGTCCAAGCCACCAAAGCCGGCTAAAAAAGTGAATAATTGACAACTAAAACTTCAATTTTACTACTTCTTACTGGCTATTGCTTCAACTTAGAAGCTTCTTCTGTGTTCTACTATGGTGCTTTTAGTGTCTCCGCATACCGCAGCACGCGACATAGCTTTGCAGACCATAAATGAAACCGTCTCAGAGAGAAAAGCGGCCAATGTGACGATCTGGCTTTAAGTCGATTCGATAACAAATGACGAAAACGGACTGATTTATCAGGTTTTTACTACATATGAACCCTTTTTACATTCTCCCGTGCAACGTGGCTGCTAGTCCTCCTTTCATGCAAAATCTTAAGATTCCACCTTATGTCCAAGACACGAAAGCCGGCAAAAAATTAATAATCGATTACCAAAACTTGAATTGTACTGCTTCTTACTGGCTATTGCTTCAACTTAGAAGATTCTTTTGTGTTCTACTATGGTGCATTTGGGGTCTCCGCATACCGCAGCACGCGACATAGCTTTGCAGACGAAAAATGTAACCATCTCAGAGAGAAATGCGGCCAATGTGACGATCTGGCTTTAAGTCGATTCGATAACAAATTACGAAAACAGACGGATTTCTCAGGTTTTTACTACATATGAACACTTTTCACATTCTCCCGTGCAACGCGGCTGCTAGTCCTCCTTTCATGCAAAATCTTAATGTTCCACCTCATGTCCAAGGCAACAAAGCCGCCTAAAATCAATAATCGATAACAAAAACTTGAATTGTACTGCTTCTTACTGGCTATTGCTTCAACTTAAAAGCTACATCTGTGTTCTAATATGGTGCTTTTAGTGTCTCCGCATACCGCAGCACGAGACATAGCTATGCAGACGATAAATGTAACCGTCTCAGAGAGAAAAGCGGCCAATGTGACGATCTGGCTTTAAGTCGATTCGATAACAAATGACGAAAACGGACGGATTTCTCAGGTGTTTACTATATATAGACACTTTTCACATTCTCCCGTGCAACGCGGCTGCTAGTCCTCCTTTCATGCAAAATCTTATGTTCCTAGGTCATGTCCAAGCCACCAAAGCCGGCTAAAAAGTGAATACTTGACAACTAGAACTTGAATTGTACTACTTCTTACTGGCTATTACTTCAACTTAGAAGCTTCTTCTGTGTTCTACTATGGTGCTTTTAGTGTTTCCGCATACCGCAGCACGCGACATAGCTTTGCAGACGAAAAATGTAACCGTCTCAGAGAGAAAAGCGGCGAATGTGACGATCTGGCTTTAAGTCGAGTCGATAACAAATGACGAAAACGGACGGATTTCTCAGGTTTTTACTACATCTGAACCCTTTTCACATTCTCCCGTGCAACGCGGCTGCTAGTCCTCCTTTCATGCAAAATCTTATGGTTCCACCTCATGCCCATGGCACCAAAGCCGGCTAAAAATCAATATTCGGAAACCAAAACTTGAATTGTACTGCTTCTTACTGGCTATTGCTTCAACTTAGAAGCTTCTTCTGTGTTCTACTATGGTGCTTTTAGAGTCTCCGCATACCGCAGCAGGCGACATAGCTTTGCAGACGATAAATGTAACCGTCTCAGAGAGAAAAGCGGCCAATGTGACGATCTGGCTTTAAGTCGATTCGATAACAAATGACGAAAACGGACTGATTTCTTAGGTTTTTACTTTTCACATTCTCCCGTGAAACGGGGCTGCTAGTCCTCCTTTCATGCAAAATCTTAAGGTTCCACCTCATGTCCAAAGCACCAAGGCCGGCTAAAAATCAATAATCGACAACCAAAACTTGAATTGTACAGCTTCTTACTGGCTATTGCTTCAACTTAGAAGCTTCTTTTGTGTTCTACTATGGTGCTTTTAGTGTCTCCGCATACCGCAGCACGCGACATAGCTTTGCAGACGATAAATGTAACCGTCTCAGAGAGAAAAGCGGCCAATGTGACGATCTGGCTTTAAGTCGATTCGATAACACATTACGAAGACGGACGGATTACTCATTTTTTTACTACATATGAACACTTTTCATATTCTCCCGTGCAACGCGGCTGCTAGTCCTCCTTTCATGCAAAATCTTAAGGTTCCACCTCATGTCCAATACACCAAAGCCGGCTAAAAATCAATTATCGATAAACTAAACAAGAATTTTACTGCTTCTTACTGACTATTGATTCAACTTAGAAGTTTCTTCTGTGTTCTACTATGATGCTTTTATTGTTTCCGCGTACCGCAGCACGCGACATATCTTTGCAGACGATAAATGTAACCGTCTCAGAGAGAAAAGCGGCCAATGTGACGATCTGGCTTTAAGTCGATTCGATAACAAATGACGAAAATGGACGGATTTATCAGGTTTTTACTACATATGAACACTTTTTACATTCTCCCGTGCAACGGGGCTGCTAGTCCTCCTTTCATGCAAAATCCTAAGGTCCTAGGTCATGTCCAAGCCACCAAAGCCGGCTAAAAAAGTGAATAATTGACAACTAAAACTTCAATTGTACTACTTCTTACTGGCTATTGCTTCAACTTAGAAGCTTCTTCTGTGTTCTACTATGGTGCTTTTAGTGTCTCCGCATACCGCAGCACGCGACATAGCTTTGCAGACCATAAATGAAACCGTCTCAGAGAGAAAAGCGGCCAATGTGACGATCTAACTTTAAGTCGATTCGATAACAAATGACGAAAACGGACGGATTTCTCAGGTTTTTACTACATATGAACACTTTTCACATTGTCCCGTGCAACGCGGCTGCTATTCCTCCTTTCATGCAAAATCTTAAGGTTCCACCTAATGTCCAAAGCACCAAGGCCGGCTAAAAATCAATAATCGATAACCAAAACTTGAATTGTACTGCTTCTTACTGGCTATTGCTTAATCTTAGAAGCTTCTTATGTGTTCTACTATGGTGCATTTAGAGTTTCCGCATACCGCAGCACGCGACATATCTTTGCAGACTATAAATGTAACCGTCTCAGAGAGAAAAGCGGCCAATGTGACGATCTGGCTTTAAGTCGATTCGATAACAAATGACGAAAATGGACGGATTTTTCAGGTTTTTACTACATATGAACACTTTTCACATTTTCCCGTGCAACTCGGCTGCTAATCCTCTTTTCATGCAGAATCTTAATGTTCCACCTCATGTCCAAGGCACCAGAACCTCCTAAATATCAATAATCGATAACCAAAACTTGAATTGTACTGCTTATTACTGGTTATTGCTTCAACTTAGAAGCTTCTTCTGTGTTCTACTATGGTGCTTTTAGTGTTTCCGCATTCCGCAGCATGCGACATAGCTTTGCAGACGATAAATGTAACCGTCTCAGAGAGAAAAGCGGCCAATGTGACTATCTGGCTTTAAGTCGATTCGATAACAAATGACGAAAACGGACGGATTTCTCAGGTTTTTACTACATATGAACACTTTTCACATTCTCCCTTGCAACGCGGCTGCTAGTCCTCTTTTCATGCAAAATCTTAAGGTCCTAGGTCATGTCCAAGCCACCAAAGCCGGCTAAAAAGTGAATAATCGACAACTAAAACTTCAATTGTACTACTTCTTACTGGCAATTGCTTCAACTTAGAAGCTTCTTCTGTGTTCTACTATGGTGCTTTTAGTGTCTCCGCATACCGCAGCACGCAACGTAGCTTTGCAGACGATAAATGTAACCGTCTCAGAGAGAAAAGCGGCCAATGTGACGATCTGGCCTTAAGTCGATTCGATAACAAATGACGAAAACGGACGGATTTCTCAGGTTTTTACTACATATCAACACTTTTCACATTCTCCCGTGCAACGCGGCTGCTAGTCCTCCTTTCATGCAAAACCTTAAGGTCCTAGGTCATGTCCAAGCCACCAAACCCGGCTAAAAAGTGAATAATCGACAACTAAAACTTGAGTTGTACTACGTCTTACTGGCTATTACTTCAACTTAGAAACTTCTTCTGTGTTCTACTATGGTGCTTTTAGTGTCTCCGCATACCGCAGCACGCGACATAGCTTTGCAGACGATAAATGTAACCGTCTCAGAGAGAAAAGCGGCCAATGTGACGATCTGGATTTAAGTCGATTCGATAACAAATGACGAAAACGGACGGATTTCTCAGGTTTTTACTACATATGAACACTTTTCACATTCTCCCGTGCAACGCGGCTGCCAGTCCTCCTTTCATGCAAAATCTTAAGGTTCCACCTCATGTCCAATACACCAAAGCCGGCTAAAAATCAATTATCGATAAACTAAACAAGAATTTTACTGCTTCTTACTGACTATTGATTCAACTTAGAAGTTTCTTCTGTGTTCTACTATGATGCTTTTATTGTTTCCGCGTACCGCAGCACGCGACATATCTTTGCAGACGATAAATGTAACCGTCTCAGAGAGAAAAGCGGCCAATGTGACGATCTGGCTTTAAGTCGATTCGATAACAAATGACGAAAATGGACGGATTTATCAGGTTTTTACTACATATGAACACTTTTTACATTCTCCCGTGCAACGGGGCTGCTAGTCCTCCTTTCATGCAAAATCCTAAGGTCCTAGGTCATGTCCAAGCCACCAAAGCCGGCTAAAAAAGTGAATAATTGACAACTAAAACTTCAATTGTACTACTTCTTACTGGCTATTGCTTCAACTTAGAAGCTTCTTCTGTGTTCTACTATGGTGCTTTTAGTGTCTCCGCATACCGCAGCACGCGACATAGCTTTGCAGACCATAAATGAAACCGTCTCAGAGAGAAAAGCGGCCAATGTGACGATCTAACTTTAAGTCGATTCGATAACAAATGACGAAAACGGACGGATTTCTCAGGTTTTTACTACATATGAACACTTTTCACATTGTCCCGTGCAACGCGGCTGCTATTCCTCCTTTCATGCAAAATCTTAAGGTTCCACCTAATGTCCAAAGCACCAAGGCCGGCTAAAAATCAATAATCGATAACCAAAACTTGAATTGTACTGCTTCTTACTGGCTATTGCTTAATCTTAGAAGCTTCTTATGTGTTCTACTATGGTGCATTTAGAGTTTCCGCATACCGCAGCACGCGACATATCTTTGCAGACTATAAATGTAACCGTCTCAGAGAGAAAAGCGGCCAATGTGACGATCTGGCTTTAAGTCGATTCGATAACAAATGACGAAAATGGACGGATTATTCAGGTTTTTACTACATATGAACACTTTTCACATTTTCCCGTGCAACTCGGCTGCTAATCCTCTTTTCATGCAGAATCTTAATGTTCCACCTCATGTCCAAGGCACCAGAACCTCCTAAAAATCAATAATCGATAACCAAAACTTGAATTGTACTGCTTATTACTGGTTATTGCTTCAACTTAGAAGCTTCTTCTGTGTTCTACTATGGTGCTTTTAGTGTTTCCGCATTCCGCAGCATGCGACATAGCTTTGCAGACGATAAATGTAACCGTCTCAGAGAGAAAAGCGGCCAATGTGACTATCTGGCTTTAAGTCGATTCGATAACAAATGACGAAAACGGACGGATTTCTCAGGTTTTTACTACATATGAACACTTTTCACATTCTCCCTTGCAACGCGGCTGCTAGTCCTCTTTTCATGCAAAATCTTAAGGTCCTAGGTCATGTCCAAGCCACCAAAGCCGGCTAAAAAGTGAATAATCGACAACTAAAACTTCAATTGTACTACTTCTTACTGGCAATTGCTTCAACTTAGAAGCTTCTTCTGTGTTCTACTATGGTGCTTTTAGTGTTTCCGCATTCCGCAGCATGCGACATAGCTTTGCAGACGATAAATGTAACCGTCTCAGAGAGAAAAGCGGCCAATGTGACTATCTGGCTTTAAGTCGATTCGATAACAAATGACGAAAACGGACGGATTTCTCAGGTTTTTACTACATATCAACACTTTTCACATTCTCCCGTGCAACGCGGCTGCTAGTCCTCCTTTCATGCAAAACCTTAAGGTCCTAGGTCATGTCCAAGCCACCAAACCCGGCTAAAAAGTGAATAATCGACAACTAAAACTTGAGTTGTACTACGTCTTACTGGCTATTACTTCAACTTAGAAACTTCTTCTGTGTTCTACTATGGTGCTTTTAGTGTCTCCCCATACCGCAGCACGCGATGTAGCTTTGCAGACGATAAATGTAACCGTCTCAGAGAGAAAAGCGGCCAATGTGACGATCTGGCTTTAAGTCGATTCGATAACAAATGACGAAAACGGACGGATTTTTCAGGTTTTTAATACATATGAACCCTTTTCACATTCTCCCGTGCAACGCGGCTGCTAGTCCTCCTTTCATGCAAAATCTTAACGTCCTAGGTCATGTCCAAGCCACCAAAGCCGGCTAAAAATCAATAATCGATAACCAAAACTTGAATTGTACTGCTTCTTACTGACTATTGCTTCAACTTAGAAGCTTCTTATGTGTTCTACTATGGTGCTTTTAGAGTTTACGCATACCGCAGCACGCGACATAGCTTTGCAGACTATAAATGTATCCGTCTCAGAGAGAAAAGCGGCCAATGTGACGATCTGGCTTTAAGTCGATTCGATAACAAATGACGAAAACGGACGGATTTCTCAGGTTTTTACTACATATGAAACCTTTTCTCATTCTCCCGTGTAACGCGGCTGCTAGTCCTCTTTTCATGCAAAATCTTAAGGTTCCACCTCATGTCCAAGGCACCAAAGTCGGCTAAAAATCAATAATCGATAACCAAAACTTGAATTGTACTGCTTTTTACTGGCGATTCATTCAACTTAGAAGCTTCTCCTGTGTTCTAATATGGTGCTTTTAGAGTCTCCGCATACCGCAGCACGGGACATAGCTTTGCAGACGATAAATGTAACCGTCTCAGAGAGAAAAGCGGCCAATGTGACGATCTGGCTTTAAGTCGATTCGATAACATATGACGAAAACGGACTGATTTCTCAGGTTTTTACTTTTCACATTCTTCCGTGCAACGTGGCCGCTAGTCCTCCTTTCATGCAAAATCTTAAGGTTCCACTTTATGTCCAAAGCACCAAGGCCGGCTAAAAATCAATATTCGATAACCAAAACTTGAATTGTACTGCTTCTTACTGGGTATTGCTTCAACTTAGAAGCTTCTTCTGTGTTCTACTATGGTGCTTTTAGAGTCTCCGCATACCGCAGCAGGCGACATAGCTTTGGAGACGATAAATGTAACCGTCTCAGAGAGAAAAGCGGCCAATGTGACGATCAGGCTTTAAGTCGATTCGATAACAAATGACGAAAACGGACTGATTTCTTAGGTTTTTACTTTTCACATTCTCCCGTGAAACGGGGCTGCTAGTCCTCCTTTCATGCAAAATCTTAAGGTTCCACCTCATGTCCAAAGCACCAAGGCCGGCTAAAAATCAATAATCGACAACCAAAACTTGAATTGTACAGCTTCTTACTGGCTATTGCTTCAACTTAGAAGCTTCTTTTGTGTTCTACTATGGTGCATTTAGTGTCTCCGCATACCGCAGCAGGCGACATAGCTTTGGAGACTATAAATGTAACCGTCTCAGAGAGAAAAGCGGTCAATGTGACGATGTGGCTTTAAGTCGATTCGATAACAAATTACGAAAACGGACGGATTTCTTAGGTTTTTACTACATATGAACCCTTTTCACATTCTCCCCTGCAACGCGGCTGCTAGTCCTCCTTTCATGCAAAATCTTAATGTTCCACCTCATGTCCAAGGCACCAAAGCCGCCTAAAATTAATAATCGATAACCAAAACTTGAATTGTACTGCTTCTTACTGGCTATTGCTTCAACTTAAAAGCTTCATCTGTGTTCTAATATGGTGCTTTTAGTGTCTCCGCATACCGCAGCACGAGACATAGCTATGCAGACGATAAATGTAACCGTCTCAGAGAGAAAAGCGGCCAATGTGACGATGTGGCTTTAAGTCGATTCGATAACAAATGACGAAACCGGACGGATCTCTCAGCTTTTTACTACATATGAACACTTTTCACATTCTCCCTTGCAACGCGGCTGCTAGTCCTCCTTTCATGCAAAATCTTAATGTTCCACCTCATGTCCAAGGCACCAAAGCCGGCAAAAAATTAATAATCGATAACCAAAACTTGAATTGTACTGCTTCTTACTGGCTTTTGCTTCAACTTAGAAGATTTTTCTGTGTTCTACTATGGTGCTTTTAGAGTCTCCGCATACCGCAGCAGGCGACATAGCTTTGGAGACGATAAATGTAACCGTCTCAGAGAGAAAAGCGGCCAATGTGACGATCATGCTTTAAGTCGATTCGATAACAAATGACGAAAACGGACTTATTTCTTAGGTTTTTACTTTTCACATTCTCCCGTGAAACGGGGCTGCTAGTCCTCCTTTCATGCAAAATCTTAAGGTTCAACCTCATGTCCAAAGCACCAAGGCCGGCTAAAAATCAATAATCGACAACCAAAACTTGAATTGTACAGCTTCTTACTGGCTATTGCTTCAACTTAGAAGCTTCTTTTGTGTTCTACTATGGTGCATTTAGTGTCTCCGCATACCGCAGCACGCGACATAGCTTTGCAGACTATAAATGTAACCGTCTCAGGGAGAAAAGCGGCCAATGTGACGATCTGGCTTTAAGTCGATTCGATAACAAATGACGAAAACGGACGGATTTCTCAGGTTTTTACTACATATGAACACTTTTCACATTCTGCCGTGCAACGCGGCTGCTAGTCCTCCTTTCATGCAAAATCTTAATGTTCCACCTCATGTCCAAGGCACCAAAGCCGGCAAAAAATTAATAATCGATAACCAAAACTTGAATTGTACTGCTTCTTACTGGCTTTTGCTTCAACTTAGAAGATTTTTCTGTGTTCTACTATGGTGCTTTTAGAGTCTCCGCATACCGCAGCAGGCGACATAGCTTTGGAGACGATAAATGTAACCGTCTCAGAGAGAAAAGCGGCCAATGTGACGATCATGCTTTAAGTCGATTCGATAACAAATGACGAAAACGGACTGATTTCTTAGGTTTTTACTTTTCACATTCTCCCGTGAAACGGGGCTGCTAGTCCTCCTTTCATGCAAAATCTTAAGGTTCAACCTCATGTCCAAAGCACCAAGGCCGGCTAAAAATCAATAATCGACAACCAAAACTTGAATTGTACTGCTTCTTACTGGCTATTGCTTCAACTTAGAAGCTTCTTTTGTGTTCTACTATGGTGCATTTAGTGTCTCCGCATACCGCAGCACGCGACATAGCTTTGCAGACTATAAATGTAACCGTCTCAGGGAGAAAAGCGGCCAATGTGACGATCTGGCTTTAAGTCGATTCGATAACAAATGACGAAAACGGACGGATTTCTCAGGTTTTTACTACATATGAACACTTTTCACATTTTGCCGTGCAACGCGGCTGCTAGTCCTCCTTTCATGCAAAATCTTAATGTTCCACCTCATGTCCAAGGCACCAAAGTCGGCTAAAAATCGATAATGGATAACCAAAACTTAAATTGTACTGCTTCTTACTGGCTATTGCTTCAACTTAGAAGATTTTTCTGTGTTCTACTATGGTGCTTTTAGTGTCTCCGCATACCGCAGCTTGCGACATAGCTTTGCAGACGATAAATGTAACCGTCTCAGAGAGAAAAGCGGCCAATGTGACGATCTGGCTTTAAGTCGATTCGATAACAAATGACGAAAACGGACTGATTTCTCAGGTTTTTACTACATATGAACCCTTTTTACATTCTCCCGTGCAACGTGGCTGCTAGTCCTCCTTTCATGCAAAATCTTAAGATTCCACCTTATGTCCAAGACAAGAAAGCCGGCAAAAAATTAATAATCGATTACCAAAACTTGAATTGTACTGCTTCTTACTGGCTATTGCTTCAACTTAGAAGATTCTTCTGTGTTCTACTATGGTGCATTTGGGGTCTCCGCATACCGCAGCACGCGACATAGCTTTGCAGACGAAAAATGTAACCGTCTCAGAGAGAAAAGCGGCCAATGTGACGATCTGGCTTTAAGTCGATTCGATAACAAATTACGAAAACAGACGGATTTCTCAGGTTTTTACTACATATGAACACTTTTCACATTCTCCCGTGCAACGCGGCTGCTAGTCCTCCTTTCATGCAAAATCTTAATGTTCCACCTCATGTCCAAGGCAACAAAGCCGCCTAAAATCAATAATCGATAACAAAAACTTGAATTGTACTGCTTCTTACTGGCTATTGCTTCAACTTAAAAGCTTCATCTGTGTTCTAATATGGTGCTTTTAGTGTCTCTGCATACCGCAGCACGAGACATAGCTTTGCAGACGATAAATGTAACCGTCTCAGAGAGAAAAGCGGCCAATGTGACGATCTGGCTTTAAGTCGATTCGATAACATATGACGAAAACGGACTGATTTCTCAGGTTTTTACTTTTCACATTCTTCCGTGCAACGTGGCCGCTAGTCCTCCTTTCATGCAAAATCTTAAGGTTCCACTTTATGTCCAAAGCACCAAGGCCGGCTAAAAATCAATATTCGATAACCAAAACTTGAATTGTACTGCTTCTTACTGGGTATTGCTTCAACTTAGAAGCTTCTTCTGTGTTCTACTATGGTGCTTTTAGAGTCTCCGCATACCGCAGCAGGCGACATAGCTTTGGAGACGATAAATGTAACCGTCTCAGAGAGAAAAGCGGCCAATGTGACGATCAGGCTTTAAGTCGATTCGATAACAAATGACGAAAACGGACTGATTTCTTAGGTTTTTACTTTTCACATTCTCCCGTGAAACGGGGCTGCTAGTCCTCCTTTCATGCAAAATCTTAAGGTTCCACCTCATGTCCAAAGCAACAAGGCCGGCTAAAAATCAATAATCGACAACCAAAACTTGAATTGTACAGCTTCTTACTGGCTATTGCTTCAACTTAGAAGCTTCTTCTGTGCTCTACTATGGTGCTTTTAGAGTCTCCGCATACCGCAGCACGTGACATAGCTTTGCAGACGATAAATGTAACCGTCTCAGAGACAAAAGCGGCCAATGTGACGATCTGGCTTTAAGTCGATTCAGTAACAAATGACGAAAACGGACGGATTTCTCAGGTTGTTACTACATATGAACCCTTTATCACATTCTCCCGTGCAACGCGGCTGCTAGTCCCCCTTTCATGCAAAATCTTAAGGTCCTAGGCCATGTCCAAGCCACCAAAGCCGGCTTATAAGTGAATAATCGACAACTAAAACTTGAATTGTACTACTTCTTACTGGCTATTGCTTCAACTTAGAAGCTTCTTCTGTGTTCTACTATGGTGCTTTTAGTGTCTCCGCATACCGCAGCACGAGACATAGCTTTGCAGACGACAAATGTAACCGTCTCAGAGAGAAAAGCGGCCAATGTGACGATCTGGCTTTAAGTCGATTCGATAACAAATGACGAAAACGGACGGATTTCTCAGGTTTTTACTACATATCAACACTTTTCACATTCTCCCGTGCAACGCGGCTGCTAGTCCTCCTTTCATGCAAAATCTTAAGGTCCTAGGTCATGTCCAAGCCACCAAACCCGGCTAAAAAGTGAATAATCGACAACTAAAACTTGAGTTGTACTACTTCTTACTGGCTATTACTTCAACTTAGAAACTTCTTCTGTGTTCTACTATGGTGCTTTTAGTGTCTCCGCATACCGCAGCACGCGACGTAGCTTTGCAGACGATAAATGTAACCGTCTCAGAGAGAAAAGCGGCCAATGTGACGATCTGGCTTTAAGTCGATTCGATAACAAATGACGAAAACGGACGGATTTATCAGGTTTTTACTACATATGAACCCTTTTCACACTCTCCCGTGCAACGTGGCTGCTAGTCCTCCTTTCATGCAAAATCTTAACGTCCTAGGTCATGTCCAAGCCACCAAAGCCGGCTAAAAATCAATAATCGATAACCAAAACTTGAATTGTACTGCTTCTTACTGACTATTGCTTCAACTTAGAAGCTTCTTATGTGTTCTACTATGGTGCTTTTAGAGTTTACGCATACCGCAGCACGCGACATAGCTTTGCAGACTATAAATGTATCCGTCTCAGAGAGAAAAGCGGCCAATGTGACGATCTGGCTTTAAGTCGATTCGATAACATATGACGAAAACGGACTGATTTCACAGGTTTTTACTTTTCACATTCTCCCGTGCAACGGGGCTGCTAGTCCTCCTTTCATGCAAAATCTTAAGGTTCCACTTTATGTCCAAAGCACCAAGGCCGGCTAAAAATCAATAATCGATAAACAAAACTTGAATTGTACTGCTTCTTACTGGCTATTGCTTCAACTTAGAAGCTTTTTCTGTGATCTACTATGGTGCTTTTAGTGTCTCCGCATACCGCAGCACGCGACATAGCTTTGCAGACGAAAAATGTAACCGTCTCAGAGAGAAAAGCGGGCAATGTGACGATCTGGCTTTAAGTCGATTCGATAACAAAAGACGATAACGGACGGATTTCTCATGTTTTTACTACATATGAACACTTTTCACATTCTCCCGTGCAACACGGCTGCATGTCCTCCTTTCATGTAAAATCTTAAGCTCCTAGGTCATGTCCAAGCCACCAAAGCCGGCTAAAAAGTGAGTAATCGACCATTAAAACTTGAATTGTACTACTTCTTACTGGCTATTACTTGAACTTAGAAGCTTCTTCTGTGTTCAACTATGGTGCATTTAGTGTCTCTGCATACCGCAGCACGCGACATAGCTTTGCAGACGATAAATGTAATGGTCTCAGAGAGAAAAGCGGCCAATGTAATGATCTGGCTTTACGTCGATTCGATAACAAATGACGATAACGGACGGATTTCTCAGGTTTTTACTACATATGAACCCTTTATCATATTCTCCCGTGCAACGCGGCTGCTAGTCCTCCTTTCATGTAAAATCTTAAGGTCCTAGGTTATGTCCAAGCCACCAAAGCTGGCTAAAAAGTGAATAATCGACAACTAAAACTTGAATTGTACTACTTCTTACTGGCTATTGCTTCAACTTAGAAGCTTCTTCTGTGTTCTACTATGGTGCTTTTAGTGTCTCCGTATACCGCAGCACGCGACATAGCTTTGCAGACGATAAATGTAACCGATTCAGAGAGAAGAGCCGCCAATGTGACGATTTGGCTTTAAGTCGATTCCATAACAAATGACGAAAACGGACGGATTTCTCAGGTTTTTACTACATATGAACCCTTTTCACATTCTCCCGTGCAACGCGGCTGCTAGTCCTCCTTTCATGCAAAATCTTAAGATTCCACCTTATGTCCAAGGCACCAAAGCCGGCCAAAAATCAATAATCGATAACCAAAACTTGAATTGTACTGCTTCTTACTGGCTATTGCTTCAACTTAGAAGCTTCTTCTGTGTTCTACTATAGTGCTTTTAGTGTCTCCGCATACCGCAGCACGCGACATAGCTTTGCAGACGATAAATGTAACCGTCTCAGAGAGAAAAGCGGCCAATGTGACGATCTGGCTTTAAGTCGATTCGATAACAAATGACGAAAACGGACGGATTTCTCAGGTTTTTACTAGATATGAACCCTTTTCACATTCTCCCGTGCAACGCGGCTGCTAGTCCTCCTTTCATGCATAATCTTAAGGTTCCACCTCATGTCCATGGCACCAAAGCCGGCTAAAAATCAATTTTCGATAACCAAAACTTGAATTGTACGGCTTCTTACTGGCTATTGCTTCAAATTAGAAGCTTCTTCTGTGTTCTGCTATGGTGCTTTTAGAATCTCCGCATACCGCAGCACGCGACATAGCTTTGCAGACGATAAATGTAACCGTCTCAGAGAGAAAAGCGGCCAATGTGACGATCTGGCTTTAAGTCGATTCGATAACAAATGACGAAAACGGACTGATTTCTCAGGTTTTTACTTTTCACATTCTCCCGTGCAACGGGGCTGCTAGTCCTCCTTTCATGCAAAATCTTAACGTTCCACCTCATGTCCAAGGCACCAAAACCCCCTAAAAATCAATAAACGATAACCAAAACTTTAATTGTACTGCTTCTTACTGGCTATTGCTTCAACTTAGAACATTCTTCTGTGTTCTACTATGGTGCTTTTAGTGTCTCCGCATACCGCAGCACGCGACATAGCTTTGAAGACGAAAAATGTATCCGTCTCAGAGAGAAAAGCGGCCAATGTGACGATCTGGCTTTAAGTCGATTCGATAACAAATGACGAAAACGGACGGATTTCTCAGGCTTTTTACTACAAATGAACCCTTTTCATATTCTCCCGTGCAACGCGGCTTCTAGTCCTACTTTCAGGGATAATCCTAAGGTCCTAGGTCATGTCCAAGCCACCAAAGCCGGCTAAAATGTGAATACTCGTCAACTAAAACTTGAATTGTACTACTTCTTACTCGCTATTGCTTCAACTTAGAAGCTTCTTCTGTGTTCTACTATGGTGCTTTTAGTGTCTCCGCATACCGCACCACGCGACATAGCTTTGCAGACGATAAATGTATCCGTCTCAGAGAGAAAAGCGGCCAATGTGACGATCTGGCTTTAAGTCGATTCGGTAACAAATGACGAAAACGGACGGATTTCTCAGGTTTTTACTACATATGAACACTATTTACATTCTCCCGTGCAACACGGCTGCAAGTCCTCCTTTCATGTAAAATCTTAAGGTCCTAGGTCATGTCCAAGCCACCAAAGCCGGCTAAAAAGTGAGTAATCGACAACTAAAACTTGAATTGTACTACTTCTTACTGGCTATTACTTCAACTTAGAAGCTTCTTCTGTGTTCAACTATGGTGCTTTTAGAGTCTCCGCATACCGCAGCACGGGACATAGCTTTGCAGACGAAAAATGTAACCGTCTCAGAGAGAAGAGCGGCCAATGTGACGATCTGGCTTCAAGTCGATTCGATAACAAATGACGAAAACGGACTGATTTCTCTGGTTTTTACTTTTCACATTCTCCCGTTCCACGCGGCTGCTAGTCCTCCTTTCATGCAAAATCTTAACGTTCTACCTCATGTCCAAGGCACCAAAGCCCCCTAAAAATCAATAATCGATAACAGAAACTTGAATTGTACTGACTCTTACTGGCTATTGCTTCAACTTAGAAGATTCTTCTGTGTTCTACTATGGTGCTTTTAGTGTCTCCGCATACCGCAGCACGCGACATAGCTTTGCAGACGAAAAATATAACCGTCTCAGAGAGAAAAGCGGCCAATGTGACGATCTGGCTTTAAGTCGATTCGATAACAAATGACGAAAACGGACTGATTTCTCAGGTTTTTACTTTTCACATTCTCCCGTGCAACGGGGCTGCTAGTCCCCCTTTCATGCAAAATCTTAACGTTCCACCTCATGTCCAAGGCACCAAAGCCCCCTAAAAATCAATAATCGATAACCAAAACTTGAATTGTACTGCTTCTTACTGGCTATTGCTTCAACTTAGAAGATTCTTCTGTGTTCTACTATGGTGCTTTTAGTGTCTCCGCATACCGCAGCACGCGACATAGCTTTGCAGACGAAAAATGTAACCGTCTCAGAGAGAAAAGCGGCCAATGTTACGATCTGGCTTTAAGTCGATTCGATAACAAATGACGAAAACGGACGGATTCCTCAGGTTTTTACTACATATGAACACTTTTCACATTTTCCCGTGCAACTCGGCTGCTAATCCTCTTTTCATGCAGAATCTTAATGTTCCACCTCATGTCCAAGGCACCAGAGCCTCCTAAAAATCAATAATCGATAACCAAAACTTGAATTGTACTGCTTATTACTGGTTATTGCTTCAACTTAGAAGCTTCTTGTGTGTTCTACTATGGTGCTTTTAGTGTCTCCGCATACCGCAGCACGCGACATAGCTTTGCAGACGATAAATGTAACCGATTCAGAAAGAAGAGTGGCCAATGTGACGATCTGGCTTTAAGTCGATTCGATAACAAATGACGAAAGCGGACGGATTTCTTAGGTTTTTATTACTTATGAACCCTTTTCTCATTCTCCCGTGCAACGCGGCTGCTAGTCCTCCTTTCATGCAAAATCTTAAGGTTCCACCTCTTGTCCAAGGCACCAAAGCCGGCTAAAAATCAATAATCGATAACCAAAACTTGAATTGTACTGCTTCTTACTGACTATTGCTTCAACTTAGAAGATTCTTCTGTGTTCTACTATGGTGCTTTTAGTGTTTCCGCATACCGCAGCACGTAACATATCTTTGCAGACGATAAATGTAACCGTCTCAGAGAGAAAAGCGGCCAATGTGACGATCTGGCTTTTAGTCGATTCAGTAACAAATGACGAAAACGGACGGATTTCTCAGGTTTTTACTACATATGAACCCTTTATCACATTCTCCCGTGCAACGCGGCTGCTAGTCCTCCTTTCACGCAAAATCTTAAGGTCCTAGGCCATGTCCAAGCCACCAAAGCCGGCTTATAAGTGAATAATCGACAACTAAAACTTGAATTGTACTACTTCTTACTGGCTATTGCTTCAACTTAGAAGCTTCTTCTGTGTTCTACTATGGTGCTTTTAGTGTCTCCGCATACCGCAGCACGAGACATAGCTTTGCAGACGACAAATGTAACCGTCTCAGAGAGAAAAGCGGCCAATGTGACGATCTGGCTTTAAGTCGATTCGATAACAAATGACGAAAACGGACGGATTTCTCAGGTTTTTACTACATATCAACACTTTTCACATTCTCCCGTGCAACGCGGCTGCTAGTCCTCCTTTCATGCAAAATCTTAAGGTCCTAGGTCATGTCCAGGCCACCAAACCCGGCTAAAAAGTGAATAATCGACAACTAAAACTTGAGTTGTACTACTTCTTACTGGCTATTACTTCAACTTAGAAACTTCTTCTGTGTTCTACTATGGTGCCTTTAGTGTCTCCGCATACCGCAGCACGCGACGTAGCTTTGCAGACGATAAATGTAACCGTCTCAGAGAGAAAAGTGGCCAATGTGACGATCTGGCTTTAAGTCGATTCGATAACAAATGACGAAAACAGACGGATTTTTCAGGTTTTTACTACATATGAACCCTTTTCACATTCTCCCGTGCAACGCGGCTGCTAGTCCTCCTTTCAAGCAAAATCTTAACGTCCTAGGTCATGTCCAAGCCACCAAAGCCGGCTAAAAATCAATAATCGATAACCAAAACTTGAATTGTACTGCTTCTTACTGACTATTGCTTCAACTTCGAAGCTTCTTATGTGTTCTACTATGGTGCTTTTAGAGTTTACGCATACCGCAGCACGCGACATAGCTTTGCAGACTATAAATGTATCCGCCTCAGAGAGAAAAGCGGCCAATGTGACGATCTGGCTTTAAGTCGATTCGATAACATATGACGAAAACGGACTGATTTCACAGGTTTTTACTTTTCACATTCTCCCGTGCAACGGGGCTGCTAGTCCTCCTTTCATGCAAAATCTTAAGGTTCCACTTTATGTCCAAAGCACCAAGGCCGGCTAAAAATCAATAATCGATAAACAAAACTTGAATTGTACTGCTTCTTACTGGCTATTGCTTCAACTTAGAAGCTTCTTCTGTGATCTACTATGGTGCTTTTAGTGTCTCCGCATACCGCAGCACGCGACATAGCTTTGCAGACGAAAAATGTAACCGTCTCAGAGAGAAAAGCGGCCAATGTGACGATCTGGCTTTAAGTCGATTCGATAACAAAAGACGATAACGGACGGATTTCTCATGTTTTTACTACATATGATCCCTTTATCACATTCTCCCGTGCAACGCGGCTGCTAGACATCCTTTCATGCAAAATCTTAAGGTCCTAGGTCATGTCAAAGCCACCAAAGCCGGCTAAAAAGTGAATAATCGACAACTAAAACTTGAATTGTACTACTTCTTACTGGCTATTGCTTCAACTTAGAAGCTTCTTCTGTGTTCTACTATGGTGCTTTTAGTGTCTCCGCATACCGCACCACGCGACATAGCTTTGCAGACGGTAAATGTAACCGTCTCAGAGAGAAAAGCGGCCAATGTGACGATCTGGCTTTAAGTCGATTCGGTAACAAATGACGAAAACGGACGGATTTCTCAGGTTTTTACTACATATGAACACTTTTCACATTCTCCCGTGCAACACGGCTGCATGTCCTCCTTTCATGTAAAATCTTAAGCTCCTAGGTCATGTCCAAGCCACCAAAGCCGGCTAAAAAGTGAGTAATCGACCATTAAAACTTGAATTGTACTACTTCTTACTGGCTATTACTTCAACTTAGAAGCTTCTTCTGTGTTCTACTATGGTGCATTTAGTGTCTCTGCATACCGCAGCACGCGACATAGCTTTGCAGACGATAAATGTAATGGTCTCAGAGAGAAAAGCGGCCAATGTGACGATCTGGCTTTAAGTCGATTCGATAACAAATGACGATAACGGACGGATTTCTCAGGTTTTTACTACATATGAACCCTTTATCACATTCTCCCGTGCAACGCGGCTGCTAGTCCTCCTTTCATGTAAAATCTTAAGGTCCTAGGTTATGTCCAAGCCACCAAAGCTGGCTAAAAAGTGAATAATCGACAACTAAAACTTGAATTGTACAACTTCTTACTGGCTATTGCTTCAACTTAGAAGCTTCTTCTGTGTTCTACTATGGTGCTTTTAGTGTCTCCGTATACCGCAGCACGGGACATAGCTTTGCAGACGATAAATGTAACCGATTCAGAGAGAAGAGCGGCCAATGTGACGATTTGGCTTTAAGTCGATTCCATAACAAATGACGAAAACGGACGGATTTCTCAGGTTTTTACTAGATATGAACCCTTTTCACATTCTCCCGTGCAACGCGGCTGCTAGTCCTCCTTTCATGCATAATCTTAAGGTTCCACCTCATGTCCATGGCACCAAAGCCGGCTAAAAATCAATTTTCGATAACCAAATTTGAATTGTACGGCTTCTTACTGGCTGTTGCTTCAAATTAGAAGCTTCTTCTGTGTTCTGCTATGGTGCTTTTAGAATCTCCGCATACCGCAGCACGCGACATAGCTTTGCAGACGATAAATGTAACCGTCTCAGAGAGAAAAGCGGCCAATGTGACGATCTGGCTTTAAGTCGATCCGATAACAAATGACGAAAACGGACTGATTTCTCAGGTTTTTACTTTTCACATTCTCCCGTGCAACGGGGCTGCTAGTCCTCCTTTCATGCAAAATCTTAACGTTCCACCTCATGTCCAAGGCACCAAAACCCCCTAAAAATCAATAAACGATAACCAAAACTAGAATTGTACTGCTTCTTACTGGCTATTGCTTCAACTTAGAAGATTCTTCTGTGTTCTACTATGGTGCTTTTAGTGTCTCCGCATACCGCACCACGCGACATAGCTTTGCAGACGATAAATGTATCCGTCTCAGAGAGAAAAGCGGCCAATGTGACGATCTGGCTTTAAGTCGATTCGGTAACAAATGACGAAAACGGACGGATTTCTCAGGTTTTTACTACATATGAACACTTTTCACATTCTCCCGTGCAACACGGCTGCAAGTCCTCCTTTCATGTAAAATCTTAAGGTCCTAGGACATGTCCAAGCCACCAAAGCCGGCTAAAAAGTGAGTAATCGACAACTAAAACTTGAATTGTACTACTTCTTTCTGGCTATTACTTCAACTTAGAAGCTTCTTCTGTGTTCAACTATGGTGCTTTTAGTGTCTCCGCATACCGCAGCACGGGACATAGCTTTGCAGACGAAAAATGTAACCGTCTCAGAGAGAAGAGCGGCCAATGTGACGATCTGGCTTTAAGTCGATTCGATAACAAATGACGAAAACGGACTGATTTCTCTGGTTTTTACTTTTCACATTCTCCCGTTCCACGCGGCTGCTAGTCCTCCTTTCATGCAAAATCTTAACGTTCTACCTCATGTCCAAGGCACCAAAGCCCCCTAAAAATCAATAATCGATAACAGAAACTTGAATTGTACTGACTCTTACTGGCTATTGCTTCAACTTAGAAGATTCTTCTGTGTTCTACTATGGTGCTTTTAGTGTCTCCGCATACCGCAGCACGCGACATAGCTTTGCAGACGAAAAATGTAACCGTCTCAGAGGGAAAAGCGGCCAATGTGACGATCTGGCTTTAAGTCGATTCGATAACAAATGACGAAAATGGACGGATTTCTCAGGTTTTTACTACATATGAACACTTTTCACATTTTCCCGTGCAACTCGGCTGCTAATCCTCTTTTCATGCAGAATCTTAATGTTCCACCTCATGTCCAAGGCACCAGAGCCTCCTAAAAATCAATAATCGATAACCAAAACTTGAATTGTACTGCTTATTACTGGTTATTGCTTCAACTTAGAAGCTTCTTCTGTGTTCTACTATGGTGCTTTTAGTGTCTCCGCATACCGCAGCACGCGACATAGCTTTGCAGACGATAAATGTAACCGATTCAGAAAGAAGAGTGGCCAATGTGACGATCTGGCTTTAAGTCGATTCGATAACAAATGACGAAAACGGACGGATTTCTTAGGTTTTTACTACATATGAACCCTTTTCTCATTCTCCCGTGCAACGCGGCTGCTAGTCCTCCTTTCATGCAAAATCTTAAGGTTCCACCTCATGTCCAAGGCACCAAAGCCGGCTAAAAATCAATAATCGATAACAAAAAATTTGAATTGTACTGCTTCTTACTGACTATTGCTTCAACTTAGAGATTCTTCTGTGTTCTACTATGGTGCTTTTAGTGTTTCCGCATTCCGCAGCATGCGACATAGCTTTGCAGACGATAAATGTAACCGATTCAGAAAGAAGAGTGGCCAATGTGACGATCTGGCTTTAAGTCGATTCGATAACAAATGACGAAAACGGACGGATTTCTCAGCTTTTTACTACATATGAACCCTTTTCTCATTCTCCCGTGCAACGCGGCTGCTAGTCCTCCTTTCATGCAAAATCTTAAGGTTCCACCTCATGTCCAAGGCAATAAAGCCGGCTAAAAATCAATAATCGATAACCAAAACTTGAATTGTACTGCTTCTTACTGACTATTGCTTCAACTTAGAAGATTCTTCTGTGTTCTACTATGGTGCTTTTAGTGTTTCCGCATTCCGCAGCATGCGACATAGCTTTGCAGACGATAAATGTAACCGTCTCAGAGAGAAAAGCGGCCAATGTGACGATCTGGCTTTAAGTCGATTCGATAACAAATGACGAAAACGGACGGATTTCTCAGGTGTTTATTATATTTGAACACTTTTCACATTCTACCGTGGTACGCGGCTGCTAGTCCTCCTTTCATGCAAAATCTTAAGGTTCCACCTCATGTCCATGGCACTAAAGCCCCCTAAAAATCAATATTCGATAACCAAAACTTGAATTGTGCTGCTTCTTACTGGCTATTGCTTCAACTTAGAAGCTTCTTCTGTGCTCTACTATGGTGCTTTTAGAGTCTCCGCATACCGCAGCACGTGACATAGCTTTGCAGACGATAAATGTAACCGTCTCAGAGAGAAAAGCGGCCAATGTGACGATCTGGCTTTAAGTCGATTCAGTAACAAATGACGAAAACGGACGGATTTCTCAGGTTTTTACTACATATGAACCCTTTATCACATTCTCCCGTGCAACGCGGCTGCTAGTCCTCCTTTCACGCAAAATCTTAAGGTCCTAGGCCATGTCCAAGCCACCAAAGCCGGCTTATAAGTGAATAATCGACAACTAAAACTTGAATTGCACTACTTCTTACTGGCTATTGCTTCAACTTAGAAGCTTCTTCTGTGTTCTACTATGGTGCTTTTAGTGTCTCCGCGTACCGCAGCACGAGACATAGCTTTGCAGACGACAAATGTAACCGTCTCAGAGAGAAAAGCGGCCAATGTGACGATCTGGCTTTAAGTCGATTCGATAACAAATGACGAAAACGGACGGATTTCTCAGGTTTTTACTACATATCAACACTTTTCACATTCTCCCGTGCAACGCGGCTGCTAGTCCTCCTTTCATGCAAAATCTTAAGGTCCTAGGTCATGTCCAAGCCACCAAACCCGGCTAAAAAGTGAATAATCGACAACTAAAACTTGAGTTGTACTACTTCTTACTGGCTATTACTTCAACTTAGAAACTTCTTCTGTGTTCTACTATGGTGCTTTTAGTGTCTCCGCATACCGCAGCACGCGACGTAGCTTTGCAGACGATAAATGTAACCGTCTCAGAGAGAAAAGTGGCCAATGTGACGATCTGGCTTTAAGTCGATTCGATAACAAATGACGAAAACGGACGGATTTTTCAGGTTTTTACTACATATGAACCCTTTTCACATTCTCCCGTGCAACGCGGCTGCTAGTCCTCCTTTCAAGCAAAATCTTAACGTCCTAGGTCATGTCCAAGCCACCAAAGCCGGCTAAAAATCAATAATCGATAACCAAAACTTGAATTGTACTGCTTCTTACTGACTATTGCTTCAACTTAGAAGCTTCTTATGTGTTCTACTATGGTGCTTTTAGAGTTTACGCATACCGCAGCACGCGACATAGCTTTGCAGACTATAAATGTATCCGTCTCAGAGAGAAAAGCGGCCAATGTGACGATCTGGCTTTAAGTCGATTCGATAACATATGACGAAAACGGACTGATTTCACAGGTTTTTACTTTTCACATTCTCCCGTGCAACGGGGCTGCTAGTCCTCCTTTCATGCAAAATCTTAAGGTTCCACTTTATGTCCAAAGCACCAAGGCCGGCTAAAAATCAATAATCGATAAACAAAACTTGAATTGTACTGCTTCTTACTGGCTATTGCTTCAACTTAGAAGCTTCTTCTGTGATCTACTATGGTGCTTTTAGTGTCTCCGCATACCGCAGCACGCGACATAGCTTTGCAGACGAAAAATGTAACCGTCTCAGAGAGAAAAGCGGCCAATGTGACGATCTGGCTTTAAGTCGATTCGATAACAAAAGACAATAACGGACGGATTTCTCATGTTTTTCTACATATGAACCCTTTATCACATTCTCCCGTGCAACGCGGCTGCTAGTCATCCTTTCATGCAAAATCTTAAGGTCCTAGGTCATGTCCAAGCCACCAAAGCCGGCTAAAAAGTGAATACTCGACAACTAAAACTTGAATTGTACTACTTCTTACTGGCTATTGCTTCAACTTAGAAGCTTCTTCTGTGTTCTACTATGGTGCTTTTAGTGTCTCCGCATACCGCACCACGCGACATAGCTTTGCAGACGGTAAATGTAACCGTCTCAGAGAGAAAAGCGGCCAATGTGACGATCTGGCTTTAAGTCGATTCGGTAACAAATGACAAAACGGACGGATTTCTCAGGTTTTTACTACATATGAACACTTTTCACATTCTCCCGTGCAACACGGCTGCATGTCCTCCTTTCATGTAAAATCTTAAGCTCCTAGGTCATGTCCAAGCCACCAAAGCCGGCTAAAAAGTGAGTAATCGACCATTAAAACTTGAATTGTACTACTTCTTACTGGCTATTACTTCAACTTAGAAGCTTCTTCTGTGTTCTACTATGGTGCATTTAGTGTCTCCGCATACCGCAGCACGCGACATAGCTTTGCAGACGATAAATGTAACCGTCTCAGAGAGAAAAGCGGCCAATGTGACGATCTGGCTTTAAGTCGATTCGATAACAAATGACGAAAACGGACGGATTTCTCAGGTTTTTACTAGATATGAACCCTTTTCACATTCTCCCGTGCAACGCGGCTGCTAGTCCTCCTTTCATGCATAATCTTAAGGTTCCACCTCATGTCCATGGCACCAAAGCCGGCTAAAAATCAATTTTCGATAACCAAAACTTGAATTGTACGGCTTCTTACTGGCTATTGCTTCAAATTAGAAGCTTCTTCTGTGTTCTGCTATGGTGCTTTTAGAATCTCCGCATACCGCAGCACGCGACATAGCTTTGCAGACGATAAATGTAACCGTCTCAGAGAGAAAAGCGGCCAATGTGACGATCTGGCTTTAAGTCGATTCGATAACAAATGACGAAAACGGACTGATTTCTCAGGTTTTTACTTTTCACATTCTCCCGTGCAACGGGGCTGCTAGTCCTCCTTTCATGCAAAATCTTAACGTTCCACCTCATGTCCAAGGCTCCAAAACCCCCTAAAAATCAATTTTCGATAACCAAAACTTGAATTGTACTGCTTCTTACTGGCTATTGCTTCAACTTAGAAGATTCTTCTGTGTTCTACTATGGTGCTTTTAGTGTCTCCGCATACCGCAGCACGCGACATAGCTTTGAAGACGAAAAATGTATCCGTCTCAGAGAGAAAAGCGGCCAATGTGACGATCTGGCTTTAAGTCGATTCGATAACAAATGACGAAAACGGACGGATTTCTCAGGCTTTTACTACATATGAACCCTTTTCATATTCTCCCGTGCAACGCAGCTTCTAGTCCTACTTTCAGGGATAATCCTAAGGTCCTAGGTCATGTCCAAGCCACCAAAGCCGGCTAAAATGTGAATACTCGTCAACTAAAACTTGAATTGTACTACTTCTTACTCGCTATTGCTTCAACTTAGAAGCTTCTTCTGTGTTCTACTATGGTGCTTTTAGTGTCTCCGCATACCGCACCACGCGACATAGCTTTGCAGACGATAAATGTATCCGTCTCAGAGAGAAAAGCGGCCAATGTGACGATCTGGCTTTAAGTCGATTCGGTAACAAATGACGAAAACGGACGGATTTCTCAGGTTTTTACTACGTATGAACACTTTTCACATTCTCCCGTGCAACACGGCTGCAAGTCCTCCTTTCATGTAAAATCTTAAGGTCCTAGGTCATGTCCAAGCCACCAAAGCCGGCTAAAAAGTGAGTAATCGACAACTAAAACTTGAATTGTACTACTTCTTACTGGCTATTACTTCAACTTAGAAGCTTCTTCTGTGTTCAACTATGGTGCTTTTAGAGTCTCCGCATACCGCAGCACGGGACATAGCTTTGCAGACGAAAAATGTAACCGTCTCAGAGAGAAGAGCGGCCAATGTGACGATCTGGCTTTAAGTCGATTCGATAACAAATGACGAAAACGGACTGATTTCTCTGGTTTTTACTTTTCACATTCTCCCGTTCCACGCGGCTGCTAGTCCTCCTTTCATGCAAAATCTTAACGTTCTACCTCATGTCCAAGGCACCAAAGCCCCCTAAAAATCAATAATCGATAACAGAAACTTGAATTGTACTGACTCTTACTGGCTATTGCTTCAACTTAGAAGATTCTTCTGTGTTCTACTATGGTGCTTTTAGTGTCTCCGCATACCGCAGCACGCGACATAGCTTTGCAGACGAAAAATGTAACCGTCTCAGAGAGAAAAGCGGCCAATGTGACGATCTGGCTTTAAGTCATTTCGATAACAAATGACGAAAACGGACTGATTTCTCAGGTTTTTACTTTTCACATTCTCCCGTGCAACGGGGCTGCTAGTCCTCCTTTCATGCAAAATCTTAAGGTCCTAGGTCATGTCCAAGCCACCAAAGCCGGCTAAAAAGTGAATAATCGACAACTAAAACTTGAATTGTACTACTTCTTACTGGCTATTGCTTCAACTTAGAAGCTTCTTCTGTGTTCTACTATGGTGCTTTTAGTGTCTCCGCATACCGCAGCACGCAACGTAGCTTTGCAGACGATAAAAGTAACCGTCTCAGAGAGAAAAGCGGCCAATGTGACGATCTGGCTTTATGTCGATTCGATAACAAATGACGAAAACGCACGGATTTCTCAGGTGTTTATTATATTTGAACACTTTTCACATTCTACCGTGGTACGCGGCTGCTAGTCCTCCTTTCATGCAAAATCTTAAGGTTCCACCTCATGTCCATGGCACTAAAGCCCCCTAAAAATCAATATTCGATAACCAAAACTTGAATTGTGCTGCTTCTTACTGGCTATTGCTTCAACTTAGAAGCTTCTTCTGTGCTCTACTATGGTGCTTTTAGAGTCTCCGCATACCGCAGCACGTGACATAGCTTTGCAGACGATAAATGTAACCGTCTCAGAGAGAAAAGCGGCCAATGTGACGATCTGGCTTTAAGTCGATTCAGTAACAAATGACGAAAACGGACTGATTTCTCAGGTTTTTACTTTTCACATTCTCCCGTGCAACGGGGCTGCTAGTCCTCCTTTCATGTAAAATCTTAAGGTCCTAGGTCATGTCCAAGCCACTAAAGCCGGCTAAAAAGTGAGTAATCGACCATTAAAACTTGAATTGTACTACTTCTTACTGGCTATTACTTCAACTTAGAAGTTTCTTCTGTGTTCTACTATGGTGCATTTAGTGTCTCTGCATACCGCAGCACGCGACATAGCTTTGCAGACGATAAATGTAATGGTCTCAGAGAGAAAAGCGGCCAATGTGACGATCTGGCTTTAAGTCGATTCGATAACAAATGACGATAACGGACGGATTTCTCAGGTTTTTACTACATATGAACCCTTTATCACATTCTCCCGTGCAACGCGGCTGCTAGTCCTCCTTTCATGCAAAATCTTAAGGTCCTAGGTTATGTCCAAGCCACCAAAGCTGGCTAAAAAGTGAATAATCGACAACTAAAACTTGAATTGTACTACTTCTTACTGGCTATTGCTTCAACTTAGAAGCTTCTTCTGTGTTCTACTATGGTGCTTTTATTGTCTCCGTATACCGCAGCACGCGACATAGCTTTGCAGACGATAAATGTAACCGATTCAGAGAGAAGAGCGGCCAATGTGACGATTTGGCTTTAAGTCGATTCCATAACAAATGACGAAAACGGACGGATTTCTCAGGTTTTTTCTACATATGAACCCTTTTCACATTCTCCCGTGCAACGCGGCTGCTAGTCCTCCTTTCATGCAAAATCTTAAGATTCCACCTTATGTCCAAGACACCAAAGCCGGCCAAAAATCAATAATCGATAACCAAAACTTGAATTGTACTGCTTCTTACTGGCTATTGCTTCAACTTAGAAGCTTCTTCTGTGTTCTACTATAGTGCTTTTAGTGTCTCCGCATACCGCAGCACGCGACATAGCTTTGCAGACGATAAATGTAACCGTCTCAGAGAGAAAAGCGGCCAATGTGACGATCTGGCTTTAAGTCGATTCGGTAACAAATGACGAAAACGGACGGATATCTCAGGTTTTTACTACATATGAACACTTTTCACATTCTCCCGTGCAACACGGCTGCAAGTCCTCCTTTCATGTAAAATCTTAAGGCCCTAGGTCATGTCCAAGCCACCAAAGCCGGCTAAAAAGTGAGTAATCGACCATTAAAACTTGAATTGTACTACTTCTTACTGGCTATTACTTCAACTTAGAAGCTTCTTCTGTGTTCTACTATGGTGCATTTAGTGTCACTGCATACCGCAGCACGCGACATAGCTTTGCAGACGATAAATGTAATGGTCTCAGAGAGAAAAGCGGCCAATGTGACGATCTGGCTTTAAGTCGATTCGATAACAAATGACGATAACGGACGGATTTCTCAGGTTTTTACTACATATGAACCCTTTATCACTTTCTCCCGTGCAACGCGGCTGCTAGTCCTCCTTTCATGCAAAATCGTAAGGTCCTAGGTTATGTCCAAGCCACCAAAGCTGGCTAAAAAGTGAATAATCGACAACTAAAACTTGAATTGTACTACTTCTTACTGGCTATTGCTTCAACTTAGAAGCTTCTTCTGTGTTCTACTATGGTGCTTTTAGTGTCTCCGTATACCGCAGCACGCGACATAGCTTTGCAGACGATAAATGTAACCGATTCAGAGAGAAGAGCGGCCAATGTGACGATTTGGCTTTAAGTCGATTCCATAACAAATGACGAAAACGGACGGATTTCTCAGGTTTTTACTACATATGAACCCTTTTCACATTCTCCCGTGCAACGCGGCTGCTAGTCCTCCTTTCATGCAAAATCTTAAGATTCCACCCTATGTCCAAGACACCAAAGCCGGCCAAAAATCAATAATCGATAACCAAAACTTGAATTGTACTGCTTCTTACTGGCTATTGCTTCAACTTAGAAGCTTCTTCTGTGTTCTACTATAGTGCTTTTAGTGTCTCCGCATACCGCAGCACGCGACATAGCTTTGCAGACGATAAATGTAACCGTCTCAGAGAGAAAAGCGGCCAATGTGACGATCTGGCTTTAAGTCGATTCGATAACAAATGACGAAAACGGACGGATTTCTCAGGTTTTTACTAGATATGAACCCTCTTCACATTCTCCCGTGCAACGCGGCTGCTAGTCCTCCTTTCATGCATAATCTTAAGGTTCCACCTCATGTCCATGGCACCAAAGCCGGCTAAAAATCAATTTTCGATAACCAAAACTTGAATTGTACGGCTTCTTACTGGCTATTGCTTCAAATTAGAAGCTTCTTCTGTGTTCTGCTATGGTGTTTTTAGAATCTCCGCATACCGCAGCACGCGACATAGCTTTGCAGACGATAAATGTAACCGTCTCAGAGAGAAAAGCGGCCAATGTGACGATCTGGCTTTAAGTCGATTCGATAACAAATGACGAAAACGGACTGATTTCTCAGGTTTTTACTTTTCACATTCTCCCGTGCAACGGGGCTGCTAGTCCTCCTTTCATGCAAAATCTTAACGTTCCACCTCATGTCCAAGGCACCAAAACCCCCTAAAAATCAATCATCGATAACCAAAACATGAATTGTACTGCTTCTTACTGGCTATTGCTTCAACTTAGAAGATTCTTCTGTGATCTACTATGGTGCTTTTAGTGTCTCCGCATACCGCAGCACGCGACATAGCTTTGAAGACGAAAAATGTATCCGTCTCAGAGACAAAAGCGGCCAATGTGACGATCTGGCTTTAAGTCGATTCGATAACAAATGACGAAAACGGACGGATTTCTAAGGCTTTTACTACATATGAACCCTTTTCATATTCTCCCGTGCAACGCGGTTTCTAGTCCTACTTTCAGGGATAATCCTAAGGTCCTAGGTCATGTCCAAGCCACCAAAGCCGGCTAAAATGTGAATACTCGTCAACTAAAACTTGAAGTGTACTACTTCTTACTCGCTATTGCTTCAACTTAGGAGCTTCTTCTGTGTTCTACTATGGTGCTTTTAGTGTCTCCGCATACCGCACCACGCGACATAGCTTTGCAGACGATAAATGTAACCGTCTCAGAGAGAAGTGCGGCCAATGTGACGATCTGGCTTTAAGTCGATTCGATAACAAATGACGAAAACGGACTGATTTCTCTGGTTTTTACTTTTCACATTCTCCCGCTCCACGCGGCTGCTAGTCCTCCTTTCATGCAAAATCTTAACGTTCTACCTCATGTCCAAGGCACCAAAGCCCCCTAAAAATCAATAATCGATAACAGAAACTTGAATTGTACTGACTCTTACTGGCTTTTGCTTCAACTTAGAAGATTCTTCTGTGTTCTACTATGGTGCTTTTAGTGTCTCCGCATACCGCAGCACGCGACATAGCTTTGCAGACGAAAAATGTAACCGTCTCAGAGAGAAAAGCGGCCAATGTGACGATCTGGCTTTAAGTCGATTCGATAACAAATGACGAAAACGGACTGATTTCTCAGGTTTTTACTTTTCACATTCTCCCGTGCAACGGGGCTGCTAGTCCCCCTTTCATGCAAAATCTTAACGTTCCACCTCACGTCCAAGGCACCAAAGCCCCCTAAAAATCAATAATCGATAACCAAAACTTGAATTGTACTGCTTCTTACTGGCTATTGCTTCAACTTAGAATTTTCTTCTGTGTTCTACTATGGTGCTTTTAGTGTCCCCGCATACCGCAGCACGCGACATAGCTTTGCAGACGAAAAATGTAACCGTCTCAGAGAGAAAAGCGGCCAATGTGACGATCTGGCTTTAAGTCGATTCGGTAACAAATGATGAAAACAGACGGATTTCTCAGGTTTTTACTACATATGAACACTTTTCACATTCTCCCGTGCAACACGGCTGCAAGTCCTCCTTTCATGTAAAATCTTAAGGTCCTAGGTCATGTCCAAGCCACCAAAGCCGGCTAAAAAGTGAGTAATCGACAACTAAAACTTGAATTGTACTACTTCTTACTGGCTATTACTTCAACTTAGAAGCTTCATCTGTGTTCAACTATGGTGCTTTTAGAGTCTCCGCATACCGCAGCACGGGACATAGCTTTGCAGACGAAAAATGTAACCGTCTCAGAGAGAAGAGCGGCCAATGTGACGATCTGGCTTTAAGTCGATTCGATAACAAATGACGAAAACGGACTGATTTCTCTGGTTTTTACTTTTCACTTTCTCCCGCTCCACGCGGCTTCTAGTCCTCCTTTCATGCAAAATCTTAACGTTCTACCTCATGTCCAAGGCACCAAAGCCCCCTAAAAATCAATAATCGATAACAGAAACTTGAATTGTACTGACTCTTACTGGCTATTGCTTCAACTTAGAAGATTCTTCTGTGTTCTACTATGGTGCTTTTAGTGTCTCCGCATACCGCAGCACGCGACATAGCTTTGCAGACGAAAAATGTAACCGTCTCAGAGAGAAAAGCGGCCAATGTGACGATCTGGCTTTAAGTCGATTCGATAACAAATGACGAAAACGGACTGATTTCTCAGGTTTTTACTTTTCACATTCTCCCGTGCAACGGGGCTGCTAGTCTTCCTTTCATGCAAAATCTTAACGTTCCACCTCATGTCCAAGGCACCAAAGCCCCCTAAAAATCAATAATCGATAACCAAAACTTGAATTGTACTGTTTCTTACTGGCTATTGCTTCAACTTAGAAGATTCTTCTGTGTTCTACTATGGTGCTTTTAGTGTCTCCGCATACCGCAGCACGCGACATAGCTTTGCAGACGAAAAATGTAACCGTCTCAGAGAGAAAAGCGGCCAATGTGACGATCTGGCTTTAAGTCGATTCGATAACAAATGACGAAAACGGACGGATTTCTCAGGTTTTTACTACATATGAACCCTTTTCATATTCTCCCGTGCAACGCGGCTTCTAATCCTCCTTTCAGGCAAAACCTTAACGTCCTAGGTCATGTCCAAGCCACCAAAGCCGGCTAAAAATCAATAATCGATAACCAAAACTTGAATTGTACTGCTTCTTACTGACTATTGCTTCAGCTTAAAAGCTTCTTATGTGTTCTACTATGGTGCTTTTAGAGTTTCCGCATACCGCAGCACGCGACATAGCTTTGCAGACGATAAATGTAACCGTCTCAGAGAGAAAAGCGGCCAATGTGACGATCTGGCTTTAAGTCGATTCGATAACAAATGACGAAAACGGACGGATTTCTCAGGTTTTTACTACACATGAAACCTTTTCTCATTCTCCCGTGCAACGCGGCTGCTAGTCCTCCTTTCACGCAAAATCTTACGGATTCTACCTCATGTCCAAGCCACCAAAGCTGGCTAAAAAGTGAATAATCGACAACTAAAACTTGAATTGTACTACTTCTTACTGGCTATTGCTTCAACTTAGAAGCTTCTTCTGTGTTCTACTATGGTGCTTTTAGTGTCTCCGTATACCGCAGCACGCGACATAGCTTTGCAGACGATAAATGTAACCGATTCAGAGAGAAGAGCGGCCAATGTGACGATTTGGCTTTAAGTCGATTCCATAACAAATGACGAAAACGGACGGATTTCTCAGGTTTTTACTACATATGAACCATTTTCACATTCTCCCGTGCAACGCGGCTGCTAGTCCTCCTTTCATGCAAAATCTTAAGATTCCACCCTATGTCCAAGACACCAAAGCCGGCCAAAAATCAATAATCGACAACCAAAACTTGAATTGTACTGCTTCTTACTGGCTATTGCTTCAACTTAGAAGCTTCTTCTGTGTTCTACTATAGTGCTTTTAGTGTCTCCGCATACCGCAGCACGCGACATAGCTTTGCAGACGATAAATGTAACCGTCTCAGAGAGAAAACCGGCCAATGTGACGATCTTACTTTAAGTCGATTCGATAACAAATGACGAAAACGGACGGATTTCTCAGGTTTTTACTAGATATGAACCCTCTTCACATTCTCCCGTGCAACGCGGCTGCTAGTCCTCCTTTCATGCATAATCTTAAGGTTCCACCTCATGCCCATGGCACCAAAGCCGGCTAAAAATCAATTTTCGATAACCAAAACTTGAATTGTACGGCTTCTTACTGGCTATTGCTTCAAATTAGAAGCTTCTTCTGTGTTCTGCTATGGTGCTTTTAGAATCTCCGCATACCGCAGAACGCGACATAGCTTTGCAGACGATAAATGTAACCGTCTCAGAGAGAAAAGCGGTCAATGTGACGATCTGGCTTTAAGTCGATTCGATAACAAATGACGAAAACGGACTGATTTCTCAGGTTTTTACTTTTCACATTCTCCCGTGCAACGGGGCTGCTAGTCCTCCTTTCATGCAAAATCTTAACGTTCCACCTCATGTCCAAGGCACCAAAACCCCCTAAAAATCAATAATCGATAACCAAAACTTGAATTGTACTGCTTCTTACTGGCTATTGCTTCAACTTAGAAGATTCTTCTGTGTTCTACTATGGTGCTTTTAGTGTCTCCGCATACCGCAGCACGCGACATAGCTTTGAAGACGAAAAATGTATCCGTCTCAGAGACAAAAGCGGCCAATGTGACGATCTGGCTTTAAGTCGATTCGATAACAAATGACGAAAACGGACGGATTTCTAAGGCTTTTACTACATATGAACCCTTTTCATATTCTCCCGTGCAACGCGGTTTCTAGTCCTACTTTCAGGGATAATCCTAAGGTCCTAGGTCATGTCCAAGCCACCAAAGCCGGCTAAAATGTGAATACTCGTCAACTAAAACTTGAATTGTACTACTTCTTACTGGCTATTGCTTCAACTTAGAAGCTTCTTCTGTGTTCTACTATGGTGCTTTTAGTGTCTCCGCATACCGCACCACGCGACATAGCTTTGCAGACGATAAATGTAACCGTCTCAGAGAGAAGAGCGGCCAATGTGACGATCTGGCTTTAAGTCGATTCGATAACAAATGACGAAAACGGACTGATTTCTCTGGTTTTTACTTTTCACATTCTCCCGCTCCACGCGGCTGCTAGTCCTCCTTTCATGCAAAATCTTAACGTTCTACCTCATGTCCAAGGCACCAAAGCCCCCTAAAAATCAATAATCGATAACAGAAACTTGAATTGTACTGACTCTTACTGGCTATTGCTTCAACTTAGAAGATTCTTCTGTGTTCTACTATGGTGCTTTTAGTGTCTCCGCATACCGCAGCACGCGACATAGCTTTGCAGACGAAAAATGTAACCGTCTCAGAGAGAAAAGCGGCCAATGTGACGATCTGGCTTTAAGTCGATTCGATAACAAATGACGAAAACGGACTGATTTCTCAGGTTTTTACTTTTCACATTCTCCCGTGCAACGGGGCTGCTAGTCCCCCTTTCATGCAAAATCTTAACGTTCCACCTCATGTCCAAGGCACCAAAGCCCCCTAAAAATCAATAATCGATAACCAAAACTTGAATTGTACTGCTTCTTACTGGCTATTGCTTCAACTTAGAAGATTCTTCTGTGTTCTACTATGGTGCTTTTAGTGTCTCCGCATACCGCAGCACGCGACATAGCTTTGCAGACGAAAAATGTAACCGTCTCAGAGAGAAAAGCGGCCAATGTGACGATCTGGCTTTAAGTCGATTCGGTAACAAATGACGAAAACGGACGGATTTCTCAGGTTTTTACTACATATGAACACTTTTCACATTCTCCCGTGCAACACGGCTGCAAGTCCTCCTTTCATGTAAAATCTTAAGGTCTTAGGTCATGTCCAAGCCACCAAAGCCGGCTAAAAAGTGAGTAATCGACAACTAAAACTTGAATTGTACTACTTCTTACTGGCTATTACTTCAACATAGAAGCTTCATCTGTGTTCAACTATGGTGCTTTTAGAGTCTCCGCATACCGCAGCACGGGACATAGCTTTGCAGACGAAAAATGTAACCGTCTCAGAGAGAAGAGCGGCCAATGTGACGATCTGGCTTTAAGTCGATTCGATAACAAATGACGAAAACGGACTGATTTCTCTGGTTTTTACTTTTCACATTCTCCCGCTCCACGCGGCTGCTAGTCCTCCTTTCATGCAAAATCTTAACGTTCTACCTCATGTCCAAGGCACCAAAGCCCCCTAAAAATCAATAATCGATAACAGAAACTTGAATTGTACTGACTCTTACTGGCTATTGCTTCAACTTAGAAGATTCTTCTGTGTTCTACTATGGTGCTTTTAGTGTCTCCGCATATCGCAGCACGCGACATAGCTTTGCAGACGAAAAATGTAACCGTCTCAGAGAGAAAAGCGGCCAATGTGACGATCTGGCTTTAAGTCGATTCGATAACAAATGACGAAAACTGACTGATTTCTCAGGTTTTTACTTTTCACATTCTCCCGTGCAACGGGGCTGCTAGTCTTCCTTTCATGCAAAATCTTAACGTTCCACCTCATGTCCAAGGCACCAAAGCCCCCTAAAAATCAATAATCGATAACCAAAACTTGAATTGTACTGCTTCTTACTGGCTATTGCTTCAACTTAGAAGATTCTTCTGTGTTCTACTATGGTGCTTTTAGTGTCTTCGCATACCGCAGCACGCGACATAGCTTTGCGGACGAAAAATGTAACCGTCTCAGAGAGAAAAGCGGCCAATGTGACGATCTGGCTTTAAGTCGATTCGATAACAAATGACGAAAACGGACGGATTTCTCAGGTTTTTACTACATATGAACCCTTTTCATATTCTCCCGTGCAACGCGGCTTCTAATCCTCCTTTCAGGCAAAATCTTAACGTCCTAGGTCATGTCCAAGCCACCAAAGCCGGCTAAAAGTCAATAATCGATAACCAAAACTTGAATTGTACTGCTTCTTACTGACTATTGCTTCAGCTTAAAAGCTTCTTATGTGTTCTACTATGGTGCTTTTAGAGTTTCCGCATACCGCAGCACGCGACATAGCTTTGCAGACGATAAATGTAACAGTCTCAGAGAGAAAAGCGGCCAATGTGACGATCTGGCCTTAAGTCGATTCGATAACAATTGACGAAAACGGACTGATTTCTCAGGTTTTTACTACACATGAAACCTTTTCTCATTCTCCCGTGCAACGCGGCTGCTAGTCCTCCTTTCATGCAAAATCTTAAGGATTCTACCTCATGTCCAAGGCACCAAAGTCGGCTAAAAATCAATAATCGATAACCAAAACTTGAATTGTACTGCTTCTTACTGGCGATTCCTTCAACTTAGAAGCTTCTTCTGTGTTCTACTATGATGCTTTTAGAGTCTCCGCATACCGCAGCACGGGACATAGCTTTGCAGACGATAAATGTAACCGTCTCAGAGAGAAAAGCGGCCAATGTGACGATCTGGCTTTAAGTCGATTCGATAACAAATGACGAAAACGGACTGATTTCTCAGGTTTTTACTTTTCACATTCTCCCGTGCAACGGGGCTGCTAGTCCTCCTTTCATGCAAAATCTTAAGTTTTCACCTTATGTCCAAAGCACCAAGGCCGGATACAAATCAATAATCGATAAACAAAACTTGAATTGTACTGCTTCTTACTGGCTATTGCTTCAACTTAGAAGCTTCTTCTGTGTTCTACTATGGTGCTTTTAGTGTCTCCGCATACCGCAGCACGCGACATAGCTTTGCAGACGATAAATGTAACCGTCTCAGAGAAAAAAGCGGCCAATGTGACGATCTGGCTTTAAGTCGATTCGATAACAAAAGACGATAACGGACGGATTTCTCATGTTTTTACTACATATGAACCCTTTTCACATTCTCCCGTGCAACGCGGCTGCTAGTCCTCCTTTCATGCATAATCTTAAGGTTCCACCTCATGTCTATGGCACCAAAGCCGGCAAAAAATCAATTTTCGATAACCAAAACTTGAATTGTACGGCTTCTTACTGGCTATTGCTTCAAATTAGAAGCTTCTTCTGTGTTCTGCTATGGTGCTTTTAGAATATCCGCATACCGCAGCACGCGACATAGCTTTGCAGACGATAAATGTAACCGTCTCAGAGAGAAAAGCGGCCAATGTGACGATCTGGCTTTAAGTCGATTCGATAACGAATGACGAAAACGGACTGATTTCTCAGGTTTTTACTTTTCACATTCTCCCGTGCAACCGGACTGCTAGTCCTCCTTTCATGCAAAATCTTAACGTTCCACCTCATGTCCAAGGCACCAAAGCCCCCTAAAAATCAATAATCGATAACCTAAACTTGAATTGTACTGCTTCTTACTTACTATTGCTTCAACTTAGAAGATTCTTCTGTGTTCTACTATGGTGCTTTTAGTGTCTCCGCATACCGCAGCACGCGACATAGCTTTGCAGACGAAAAATGTATCCGTCTCAGAGAGAAAAGCGGCCAATGTGACGATCTGGCTTTAAGTCGATTCGATAACAAATGACGAAAACGGACGGATTTCTCAGGTTTTTACTACATATGAAACCTTTTCATATTCTCCCGTGCAACGCGGCTGCTAGTCCTCCTTTCATGTAAAATCTTAAGGTCCTAGGTCATGTCCAAGCCACCAGAGCCGGCTAAAAATCAATAATCGATAACCAAAACTTGTATTGTACTGCTTCTTACTGACTATTGCTTCAACTTAGAAGCTTCTTGTGTGTTCTACTATGGTTCTTTTAGAGTTTCCGCATACCGCAGCACGCGACATAGCTTTGCAGACTATAAATGTAACCGTCTCAGAGAGAAAAGCGGCCAATGTGACGATCTGGCTTTAAGTCGATTCGATAACAAATGACGAAAACGGACGGATTTCTCAGGTTTTTACTTTTCACATTTTCCCGTGCAACGGGGCTGCTAGTCCTCCTTTCATGCAAAATCTTAAGGTTCCACCTTATGTCCATAGTAACAAGGCCGGCTAAAAATCAATAATCGATAACCAAAACTTGAATTGTACTGCTTCTTAGTGGCTATTGCTTCAACTTAGAAGCTTCTTCTGTGTTTTACTATGGTGCTTTTAGTGTCTCCGCATACCGCAGCACGCGACATAGCTTTGCAGACGATAAAAGTAATCGTCTCAGAGAGAAGAGCGGCCAATGTGACGATCTGGCTTTAAGTCGATTCGATAACAAATGACGAAAACGGACGGATTTGTCAGGTTCTTACTACATATGAACGCTTTTCACATTCTCCCGTTCCACGCGGCTGCTAGTCCTCCTTTCATGCAAAATCTTAAGATTCCACCTTATGTCTAAGGCACCAAAGCCGGCCAAAAATCAATAATCGATAACCAAAACTAGAATTGTACTGCTTCTTACTGGCTATTGCTTCAACTTAGAAGCTTCTTCTGTGTTCTAATATTGTGCTTTTAGTGTCTCCGCATACCGCAGCACGCGACATAGCTTTGCAGACGATAAATGTAACCGTCTCAGAGAGAAAAGCGGCCAATGTGACGATCTGACTTTAAGTCGATTCGATAACAAATGACGAAAACGGACGGAGTTCTCAGGTTTTTACTACATATGAACCCTTTTCACATTCTCCCGTGCAACACGGCTGCAAGTCCTCCTTTCATGCAAAATTTTAAGGTCCTAGGTCACGTCCAAGCCACCAAAGCCGGCTAAAAAGTGAGTCATCGACAACTAAAACTTGAATTGTACTACTTCTTACTGGCTATTACTTCAACTTAGAAGCTTCTTCTGTGTTCTACTATGGTGCATTTAGTGTCTCTGCATACCGCAGCACGCGACATAGCTTTGCAGACGATAAATGTAATGGCCTCAGAGAGAAAACCGGCCAATGTGACGATCTGGCTTTAAGTCGATTCGATAACAAATGACAATAACGGACGGATTTCTCAGGTTTTTACTACATATGAACCCTTTATCACATTCTCCCGTGCAACGCGGCTGCTAGTCCTCCTTTTATGCGAAATCTTAACGTTCCACCTCATGTCCAAGGCACCAAAGCCCCCTAAAAGTCAATAATCGATAACCAAAACTTGAATTGTACTGCTTCTTACTGGCTATTTCTTCAACTTAGAAGAATCTTCTGTGTTCTACTATGGTGCTTTTAGTGTCTCCGCATACCGCAGCACGCGACATAGCTCTGCAGACGAAAAATGTAAACGTCTCAGAGAGAAAAGCGGCCAATGTGACGATCTGGCTTTAAGTCGATTCAATAACAAATGACGAAAACGGACGGATTTCTCAGGTTTTTACTACATATGAAACCTTTTGTCATTCTCCCGTGCAACGCGGCTGCTAGTCCTCCTTTCATGCAAAATCTTAAGGTTCCACCTTATGTCCAAAGTAACAAGGCCGGCTAAAAATCAATAATCGATAACCAAAACTTGAATTGTACTGCTTCTTACTGGCTATTGCTTCAACTTAGAAGCTTCTTCTGTGTTCTACTATGGTGCTTTTAGAGTCTCCGCATACCGCAGCACGCGACATAGCTTTGCAGACGATAAATGTAACCGTCTCAGAGAGAAAAGCGGCCAATGTAACGATCTGGCTTTAAGTCGATTCGATAACAAATGACGAAAACGGACGGATTTCTTAGGTTTTTACTTTTCACATTCTCCCGTGCAACGGGGCTGCTAGTCCTTCTTTCATGCAAAATCTTAAGGTTCCACCTTATGTCCAAAGTAACAAGGCCGGCTAAAAATCAATAATCGATAACCAAAACTTGAATTGTACTGCTTCTTACTGGCTATTGCTTCAACTTAGAAGCTTCTTCTGTGTTCTACTATGGTGCTTTTAGTGTCTCCGCATACCGCAGCACGCGACATAGCTTTGCAGACGATAAATGTAACCGTCTCAGAGAGAAAAGCGGCCAATGTGAAGATCTGGCTTTAAGTCGATTCGATAACAAATGACGAAAACGGACGGATTTCTCACGTTTTTACTACATATGAACACTTTTCACATTCTCCCGTGCAACTCGGCTGCTAATCCTCTTTTCATGCAGAATCTTAATGTGCCACCCCATGTCCAAGGCACAAAAGCCGCCTAAAAATCAATAATCGATAACCAAAACATGAATTGTACTGCTTATTACTGGCTATTTCTTCAACTTAGAAGCTTCTTTTGTGTTCTACTATGGTGCTTTTAGAGTCTCCGCATACCGCAGCACGCGACATAGCTTTGCAGACGATAAATGTAACCGATTCGGAGAGAAGAGCGGCCAATGTGACGATCTGGCTTTAAGTCGATTCGATAACAAATGACGAAAACGGACGGATTTGTCAGGTTTTTACTACATATGAACGCTTTTCACATTCTCCCGTTCCACGCGGCTGCTAGTCCTCCTTTCATGCAAAATCTTAAGATTCCACCTTATGTCTAAGGCACTAAAGCCGGCCAAAAATCAATAATCGATAACCAAAACTTGAATTGTACTGTTTCTTACTGGCTATTGCTTCAACTTAGAAGCTTCTTCTGTGTTCTACTATGGTGCTTTTAGTGTCTCCGCATACCGCAGCACGCGACATAGCTTTGCAGACGATAAATGTAACCGTCTCAGAGAGAAAAGCGGCCAATGTGACGATCTGGCTTTAAGTCGATTCGATAACAAATGACGAAAACGGACGAATTTCTCAGGTTTTTACTACATATGAACACTTTTCACATTCTCCCGTGCAACACGGCTGAAAGTCCTCCTTTCATGCAAAATTTTAAGGTCCTAGGTCATGTCCAAGCCACCAAAGCCGGCTAAAAATCAATAATCGATAACCAAAACTTGAATTGTACTGCTTCTTACTGACTATTGCTTCAACATAGAAGCTTCTTATGTGTTCTACTACGGTGCTTTTAGTGTCTCCGTATACCGCAGCACGCGACATAGCTTTGCAGACGATAAATGTAACCGTCTCTGAGAGAAAAGCGGCCAATGGGACGATCTGGCTTTAAGTCGAATCGATAACAAATGACGAAAACGGATGGATTTCTCAGGTGTTTACTATATATGATCACTTTTCACATTCTCCCTTGCAACGCGGCTGCTAGTCCTCCTTTCATGCAAAATCTTAAGGTCTTAGGTCATGTCCAAGCCACCAAAGCCGGCTAAAAAGTGAATAATCGACAACTAAAACTTCAATTGTACTACTTCTTACTGGCTATTAGTTCAACTTAGAAGTTCTTCTGTGTTCTACTATGGTGCTTTTAGTGCCTCCGCATACCGCAGCACACGACATAGCTTTGCACACGATAAATGTAACCGATTCAGAGAGAAGAGCGGCCAATGTGACGATCTGGCTTGAAGTCGATTCCATAACAAATGACGAAAACGGACGGATTTCTCAGGTTTTTACTACATATGAACACTTTTCACATTCTCCCGTGCAACACGGCTGCAAGTCCTCCTTTCATGCAAAATATTAAGGTCCTAGGTCATGTCCAAGCCACCAAAGCCGGCTAAAAAGTGAGTAATCGACAACTAAAACTTGAATTGTACTACTTCTTACTGTCTATTACTTCAACATAGAAGCTTGTTCTGTGTTGTACTATGGTGCATTTAGTGTCTCCGCATACCGCAGCACGCGACATAGCTTTGCAGACGATAAATGTAATGGCCTCAGAGAGAAAAGCGGCCAATGTGACGATCTGGCTTTAAGCCGATTCGATAACAAATGACAATAACGGACGGATTTCTCAGATTTTTACTACATATGAACCCTTTATCACATTCTCCCGTGCAACGCGGCTGCTAGTCCTCCTTTTATGCGAAATCTTAACGTTCCACCTCATGTCCAAGGCACCAAAGCCCCCTAAAAATCAATAATCGATAACCAAACTTGAATTGTACTGCTTCTTACTGGCGATTCCTCCAACTTAGAAGCTTCTTCTGTGTTCTACTATGGTGCTTTTAGAGTCTCCGCATACCGCAGCACGCGACATAGCTTTGCAGACGATAAATGTAACCGTCTCAGAGTGAAAAGCGGCCAATGTAACGATCTGGCTTTCAGTCGATTCGATAACAAATGACGAAAACGGACGGATTTCTCAGGTTTTTACTTTTCACATTCTCCCGTGCAGCACGGCTGCAAGTCCTCCTTTCATGCAAAATTTTAAGGTCCTAGGTCATGTCCAAGCCACCAAAGCCGGCTAAAAATCAATAATCGATTACCAAAACTTGAATGGTACTGCTTCTTACTGACTATTGCTTCAACATAGAAGCTTCTTATGTGTTCTACTATGGTGCTTTTAGTGTCTCCGCATACCGCAGCACGCGACATAGCTTTGCAGATGATAAATGTAACCGTCTCTGAGAGAAAAGCGGCCAATGGGACGATCTGGCTTTAAGTCGATTCGATAACAAATGACGAAAACGGACGGATTTCTCAGGTTTTTTTTTACATATGAACACTTTTCACATTCTCCCGTGCAACACGGCTGCAAGTCCTCCTTTCATTCAAAATCTTAAGGTCATAGGTCATGTCCAAGCCACCAAAGCCGGCTAAAAAGTGAGTAATCGACGCCTAAAACTTGAATTGTACTACTTCTTACTGGCTATTACTTCAACTTAGAAGCTTCTTCTGTGTTCTACTATGGTGCTTTTAGTGTCTCCGCATACCGCAGCACGCGACATAGCTTTGCAGACGATAAATGTAACCGTCTCAGAGAGAAAAGCGGCCAATGTGACGATCTGGCTTTAAGTCGAATCGATAACAAATGACGAAAACGGACTCATTTCTCAGGTGTTTACTATATATGATCACTTTTCACATTCTCCCTTGCAACGCGGCTGCTAGTCCTCCTTTCATGCAAAATCTTAAGGTCTTAGGTCATGTCCAAGCCACCAAAGCCGGCTAAAAAGTGAATAATCGACAACTAAAACTCCAATTGTACTACTTCTTACTGGCTATTAGTTGAACTTAGAAGTTCTTCTGTGTTCTACTATGGTGCTTTTAGTGCCTCCGCATACCGCAGCACCCGACATAGCTTTGCACACGATAAATGTAACCGATTCAGAGAGAAGAGCGCCCAATGTGACGATCTGGCTTGAAGTCGATTCCATAACAAATGACGAAAACGGACGGATTTCTCAGGTTTTTACTACATATGAACCCTTTTCACATTCTCCCGTGCAACGCGGCTGCTAGTCCTACTTTCATGCAAAATCTTAAGATTCCACCTTATGTCCAAGGCACCAAAGCCGGCCAAAAGTCAATAATCGATAACCAAAACTTGAATTGTTCTGCTTCTTACTGCGTATTGCTTCAACTTAGAAGCTTCTTCTGTGTTCTACTATGGTGCTTTTAGTGTCTCCGCATTCCGCAGCACGCGACATAGCTTTGCAGACGAAAAATGTAACCGTCTCAGAGAGAAAAGCGGCCAATGTGACGATCTGGCTTTATGTCGATTCGATAACAAATGACGAAAACGGACGGATGTCTCAGGTTTTTACTACATATGAACCCTTTTCATATTCTCCCGTGCAACGCGGCTTCTAGTCCTCCTTTCAGGCAAAATCTTAAGGTCCTATGTCATGTCCAAGCCACCAAAGCCGGGTAAAAATCAATAATTGATAACCAAAAATTGAATTGTACTGCTTCTTACTGACTATTGCTTCAACTTAGAAGCTTCTTATGTGTTCTACTATGGTGCTTTTAGAGTTTCCGCATACCGCAGCACGCGACATAGCTTTGCAGACTATAAATGTAACCGTCTCAGAGAGAAAAGCGGCCAATGTGACGATCTGGCTTTAAGTCGATTCGATAACAAATGACGAAAACGGACGGATTTCTCAGGTTTTTACTACATATGAAACCTTTTCTCATTCTCCCGTGCAACACGGCTGCTAGTCCTCCTTTCATGCAAAATCTTAAGGTTCCACCTCATGTCCAAGGCACCAAAGCCGACTAAAAATCAATAATCGATAACCAAAACTTAAATTGTACTGCTTCTTACTGGCGATTCCTTCAACTTAGAAGCTTCTTCTGTGTTCTACTATGGTGCTTTTAGAGTCTCCGCATACCGCATCACGCGACATAGCTTTGCAGACGATATATGTAACCGTCTCAGAGAGAAAAGCGGCCAATGTGACGATCTGGCTTTAAGTCGATTCGATAACAAATGACGAAAACGGACGGATTTCTCAGGTTTTTACTACATATGAACCCTTTTCACATTCTCCCGTGCAACGCGGCTGCTAGTCCTCCTTTCATGCAAAATCTTAAGGTCCTAGGTCATGTGCAAGCCACCAATGCCGGGTAAAAGTCAATAATCGATAACCAAAACTTGAATTGTACTGCTTCTTACTGACTATTGCTTCAACTTAGAAGCTTCTTATGTCTTCTACTATGGTGCTTTTAGTGTTTCCGCATACCGCAGCACGCGACATAGCTTTGCAGACTATAAATGTAACCGTCTCAGAGAGAAATGCGGCCAGTGTGTCGATCTGGCTTTAAGTCGAATCGATAACAAATGACGATAACGGACGGATTTCTCAGGTGTTTTCTATATATGTACACTTTTCACATTCTCCCGTGCAACGCGGCTGCTAGTCCTCCTTTCATGCAAAATCTTAAGGTCCTAAGTCGTATCCAAGCCACCAAAGCCGGCTAAAATGTGAATAATCGACAACTAAAACTTGAATTGTACTACTTCTTACTGGCTATTGCTTCAACTTAGAAGCTTCTTCTGTGTTCTACTATGGTGCTTTTAGTGTCTTGGCATACCGCACCCAGCGACATAGCTTTGCAGACGATAAATGTAACCGTTTCAGAGAGAAGAGCGGCCAATGTGACGATCTGGCTTTATGTCGATTCGATAAAAATGACGAAAACGGACGGATTTCTCAGGTGTTTATTATATTTGAACACTTTTCACATTCTCCCGTGCCACGCTGCTGCTAGTTCTCCTTTCATGAAAAATCTTAAGGTCCTGGCTCATGCCCAAAGCACCAAAAAAGGCTAAAAAGTCAATAATCGATAAATTAACGTGAATTGTACTACTTCTTACTGGGTATTACATCAACTTAGAAGCTTCATCTGTGTTCTACTATGGTGCTTCTAGTGACTCCGCATACAGCAGCACGCGACATAGCTTTGCAGACGATAAATGTAACCGTTTCAGAGAGAAGAGCGGCCAATGTGACGATCTGGCTTTACGTCGATTCGATAACAAATGCCGAAAACGGACGGATTTCTCAGGTTTTTACTACATATGAACCCTTTTCATATTCTCCCGTGCAACGCGACTGCTAGTCCTCCTTTCATGCAAAATCTTAAGGTTCCACCTCATGTCCAAGGCACCAAAGCTGGCTAAAAATCAATAATCGATAACCAAAACTTGAATTGTACTGCTTGTTAAGGCTATTGCTTCAACTTAGAAGCTTCTTCTGTGTTCTACTACGGTGCTTTTAGTGTCTCCGCATACCGCAGCACGCGACATTGCTTTGCAGACGATAAAAGTAACCGTCTCAGAGAGAAAAGCGGCCAATGTGACGATCTGGCTTTAAGTCGAATCGATAACAAATGACGAAAACGGACGGATTTCTCAGGTGTCTACTATTTATGAACACTTTTCACATTCTCCCTTGCAACGTGGCTGTTAGTCCTCCTTTCATGCAAAATCTTAAGGTCCTAGGTCATGTCCAAGCCACTAAAGCCGGCTAAAAAGTGAATAATCGACAACTAAAACTTCAATTGAACTACTTCTTACTGGCTATTAGTTCAACTTAGAAGTTCTTCTGTGTTCTACTATGGTGCTTTTAGTGTCTCCGCATACCGCAGCACGCGACATAGCTTTGCACACGATAAATGTAACCGATTCAGAGAGAAGAGCGGCCAATGTGACGATCTGGCTTGAAGTCGATTCGATAACAAATGACGAAAACGGACGGATTTCTCAGGTTTTTACTACATATGAACCCTTTTCATATTCTCCCGTGCAACGCGGCTTCTAGTCCTCCTTTCATGCAAAATCTTAAGGTCCTAGGTCATGTCCAAGCCACCAAATCCGGCTAAAAATCAATAATCGATAACCAAAACTTGAATTGTACTGCTTCTTACTGACTATTTCTTCAACTTAGAAGCTTCTTCTGTGTTCTACTATGGTGCTTTTAGAGTTTCCGCATACCGCAGCACGCGACATAGCATTGCAGACGATAAATGTAACCGTCTCATAGAGTAAAGCGGCCAATGTGACGATCTGGCTTTAAGTCGATTCGATAACAAATGACGATAACGGACGGATTTCTCAGGTTTTTACTACATATGAACCCTTTTCACATTCTCCCGTGCAACGCGGCTGCTAGTCCTCCTTTTATGCAAAATCTTAAGGTCCTAGGTCATGTCCAAGCCACCAAAGCCGACTAAAGAGTGAATAATCGACAACTAAAACTTGAATTCTACTACTTCTTACTGGCTATTGCTTCAACTTAGAAGCTTCTTCTGTGTTCTACTATGGTGCTTTTAGTGTCTCCGCATACCGCAGCACGCGACATAGCTTTGCAGACGATAAATGTAACCGACTCAGAGAGAAGAGCGGCCAATGTGACGATCTGGCTTTAAGTCGATTCGATAACAAATGACGAAAACGGACGGATATCTCAGGTTTTTACTACATATGAACCCTTTTCACATTCTCCCGTGCAACGCGGCTGCTAGTCCTCCTTTCATGCAAAATCTTAAGATTCCACCTTATGTCCAAGGCACCAAAGCCGGCCAAAAATCAATAATCGATAACCAAAACTTGAATTGGACTGCTTCTTACTGGCTATTGCTTCAACTTAGAAGCTTCTTCTGTGTTCTACTATGGTGCTTTTAATGTCTCCGCATACCGCAGCACGCGACATAGCTTTGCAGACGATAAATATAACCGACTCAGAGAGAAGAGCGGCCAATGTGACGATCTGGCTTTATGTCGATTCGATAACAAATGACGAAAACGGACGGATTTCTCAGGTTTTTACTACATATGAACCCTTTTCATATTCTCCCGTGCAACGCGGCTTCTAGTCCTCCTTTCAGGCAAAATCTTAAGGTCCTAGGTCATGTCCAAGCCACCAAAGCCGGCTAAAAATCAATAATCGATAACCAAAACTTGAATTGTACTGCTTCTTACTGACTATTGCTTCAACTTAGAAGCTTCTTATATGTTCTACTATGGTGCTTTTAGAGTTTCCGCATACCGCAGCACGCGACATAGCTTTGCAGACTATAAATGTAACCGTCTCAGAGAGAAAAGCGGCCAATGTGACGATCTGGCTTTAAGTCGATTCGATAACAAATGACGAAAACGGACGGAGTTCTCAGGTTTTTACTACATATGAAACCTTTTCCCATTCTCCCGTGCAACGCGGCTGCTAGTCCTCCTTTCATGCAAAATCTTAAGGTCCTATGTCGTGTACAAGCCACCAAAGCCGGGTAAAAGTCAATAATCGATAACCAAAACTTGAATTGTACTGCTTCTTACTGACTATTGCTTCAACTTAGAAGCTTCTTCTGTGTTCTACTATGGTGCTTTTAGTGTCTCCGCATACCGCAGCACGCGACATAGCTTTGCAGACTATAAATGTAACCGTCTCAGAGAGAAAAGCGGCCAATGTGACGATCTGGCTTTTAGTCGAATCGATAACAAATGACGAAAACGGACGGATTTCTCAGGTGTTTACTATATATGAACACTTTTCACATTCTCCCGTGCAACGGGGCTGCTAGTCCTCCTTTCATGCAAGATCCTAAGGTCCTAGGTCATGTCCAAGCCACCAAAGCCGGCTAAAAAGTGAATAATCGACAACTAAAACATCAATTGTACTGCTTCTTACTGGCTATTGCTTCAACTTAGAAGATTTTTCTGTGTTCTACTATGGTGCTTTTAGTGTCTCCGCATACCGCAGCACGCGACATAGCTTTGCAGACGATAAATGTAACCGTCTCAGAGAGAAAAGCGGCCAATGTGACGATCTGGCTTTAAGTCGATTCGATAACAAATGACGAAAACGGACGGATTTCTCAGGTTTGTACTACATATGAAACCTTTTCTCATTCTCCCGTGCAACGCGGCTGCTAGTCCTCCTTTCATGCAAAATCTTAAGGTTCCACCTCATGTCCAAGGCACCAAAGCCGACTAAAAATCAACAATCGATAACCAAAACTTAAATTGTACTGCTTCTTACTGGCGATTCCTTCAACTTAGAAGCTTCTTCTGTGTTCTACTATGGTGCTTTTAGAGTCTCCGCATACCGCATCACGCGACATAGCTTTGCAGACGATATATGTAACCGTCTCAGAGAGAAAAGCGGCCAATGTGACGATCTGGCTTTAAGTCGATTCGATAACAAATGACGAAAACGGACGGATTTCTCAGGTTTTTACTACATATGAACCCTTTTCACATTCTCCCGTGCAACGCGGCTGTTAGTCCTCCTTTCATGCAAAATCTTAAGGTCCTAGGTCATGTGCAAGCCACCAAAGCTGGGTAAAAGTCAATAATCGATAACCAAAACTTGAATTGTACTGCTTCTTACTGACTATTGCTTCAACTTAGAAGCTTCTTATGTCTTCTACTATGGTGCTTTTAATGTTTCCGCATACCGCAGCACGCGACATAGCTTTGCAGACTATAAACGTAACCGTCTCAGAGAGAAAAGCGGCCAGTGTGTCGATCTGGCTCTAAGTCGAATCGATAACAAATGACGATAATGGACGGATTTCTCAGGTGTTTTCTATATATGTACACTTTTCACATTCTCCCGTGCAACGCGGCTGCTAGTCCTCCTTTCATGCAAATTCTTAAGGTCCTAAGTCATATCCAAGCCACCAAAGGCGGCTAAAATGTGAATAATCGACAACTAAAACTTGAATTGTACTACTTCTTACTGGCTATTGCTTCAACTTAGAAGCTTCTTCTGTGTTCTACTATGGTGCTTTTAGTGTCTCGGCATACCGCACCCAGCGACATAGCTTTGCAGACGATAAATGTAACCGTTTCAGAGAGAAGAGCGGCCAATGTGCGATCTGGCTTTAAGTCAATTCGATAACAAATGACGAAAACGGACGGATTTCTAAGAGTTTTTACTACATATGAATACTTTGCACATTCTCCCGTGCCACGCTGCTGCTAGCTCTCCTTTCATGCAAAATCTTAAGGTCCTAGCTCATGCCCAAAGCACCAAAAAAGGCTAAAAAGTCAATAATCGATAAATTAACGTGAATTGTACTACTTCTTACTGGGTATTACATCAACTTAGAAGCTTCATCTGTGTTCTACTATGGTGCTTCTAGTGACTCCGCATACAGCAGCACGCGACATAGCTTTGCAGACGATAAATGTAACCGTTTCAGAGAGAAGAGCGGCCAATGTGACGATCTGGCTTTACGTCGATTCGATAACAAATGCCGAAAACGGACGGATTTCTCAGGTTTTTACTACATATGAACCCTTTTCATATTCTCCCGTGCAACGCGACTGCTAGTCCTCCTTTCATGCAAAATCTTAAGGTTCCACCTCATGTCTAAGGCACCAAAACTGGCTAAAAATCAATAATCGATAACCAAAACTTGAATTGTACTGCTTCTTAAGGCTATTGCTTCAACTTAGAAGCTTCTTCTGTGTTCTACTATGGTGCTTTTAGTGTCTCCGCATACCGCAGCACGCGACATTGCTTTGCAGACGATAAAAGTAACCGTCTCAGAGAGAAAAGCGGCTAATGTGACGATCTGGCTTTAAGTCGAATCGATAACAAATGACGAAAACGGACGGATTTCTCAGGTGTCTACTATTTATGAACACTTTTCACATTCTCCCTTGCAACGTGGCTGCTAGTCCTCCTTTCATGCAAAATCTTAAGGTCCTAGGTCATGTCCAAGGCACCAAAGCCGGCTAAAAAGTGAATAATCGACAACTAAAACTTCAATTGAACTACTTCTTACTGGCTATTAGTTCAACTTAGAAGTTCTTCTGTGTTCTACTATGGTGCTTTTAGTGTCTCCGCATACCGCAGCACGCGACATAGCTTTGCACACGATAAATGTAACCGATTCAGAGATAAGAGCGGCCAATGTGACGATCTGGCTTGAAGTCGATTCGATAACAAATGACGAAAACGGACAGATTTCTGAGGTTTTTACTACATATGAACCCTTTTCATATTCTCCCGTTCAACGCGGCTTCTAGTCCTCCTTTCATGCAAAATCTTAAGGTCCTAGGTCATGTCCAAGCCACCAAATCCGGCTAAAAATCAATAATCGATAACCAAAACTTGAATTGTACTGCTTCTTACTGACTATTTCTTCAACTTAGAAGCTTCTTCTGTGTTCTACTATGGTGCATTTAGAGTCTCCGCATACCGCAGCACGCGACATAGCTTTGCAGACTATAAACGTAACCGTCTCAGAGAGAAAAGCGGCCAGTGTGTCGATCTGGCTTTAAGTCGAATCGATAACAAATGACGATAACGGACGGATTTCTCAGGTGTTTTCTATATATGTACACTTTTCACATTCTCCCGTGCAACGCTGCTGCTAGTCCTCCTTTCATGCAAAATCTTAAGGTCCTAAGTCATATCCAAGCCACCAAAGGCGGCTAAAATGTGAATAATCGACAACTAAAACTTGAATTGTACTACTTCTTACTGGCTATTGCTTCAACTTAGAAGCTTCTTCTGTGTTCTACTATGGTGCTTTTAGTGTCTCGGCATACCGCACCCAGCGACATAGCTTTGCAGACGATAAATGTAACCGTTTCAGAGAGAAGAGCGGCCAATGTGCGATCTGGCTTTAAGTCAATTCGATAACAAATGACGAAAACGGACGGATTTCTAAGAGTTTTTACTACATATGAATACTTTGCACATTCTCCCGTGCCACGCTGCTGCTAGCTCTCCTTTCATGCAAAATCTTAAGGTCCTAGCTCATGCCCAAAGCACCAAAAAAGGCTAAAAAGTCAATAATCGATAAATTAACGTGAATTGTACTACTTCTTACTGGGTATTACATCAACTTAGAAGCTTCATCTGTGTTCTACTATGGTGCTTCTAGTGATTCCGCATACAGCAGCACGCGACATAGCTTTGCAGACGATAAATGTAACCGTTTCAGAGAGAAGAGCGGCCAATGTGACGATCTGGCTTTACGTCGATTCGATAACAAATGACGAAAACGGACGGATTTCTCAGGTTTTTGCTAAATATGAAAACTTTTCACATTCTCCCGTGCAACGCGGCTGCTAGTCCTCCTTTCATGCTAAATCTTAAGGACCTAGGTCATGTCCTAGCCACCAAAGCCGGCTAAAAAGTGAACAATCAACAACTAAAACTTGAATTGTACTACCTCTTACTGGCTATTACTTCAACTTAGAAGCTTCTTCTGTGTTCTACTATGGTGCTTTTAGAGTCTCCGCATACCGCATCACGCGACATAGCTTTGCAGACGATATATGTAACCGTCTCAGAGAGAAAAGCGGCCAATGTGACGATCGGCCTTTAAGTCGATTCGATAACAAATGACGATAACGGACGGATTTCTCAGGTTTTTACTACATATGAACCCTTATCACATACTCCCGTGCAACGCGGCTGCTAGTCCTCCTTTCATGCAAAATCTTAAGGTCCTAGGTCATGTCCAAGCCACCGAAGCCGGCTAAAGAGTGAATAATCGACAACTAAAACTTGAGTTCTACTACATCTTACTGGCTATTGCCTCAACTTAGAAGCTTCTTCTTTGTTCTACTATGGTGCATTTAGTGTCTCAGCATACCGCAGCACGCGACATCGCTTTGCAGACGATAAATGTAACCGATTCAGAGAGAAGAGCGGCCAATGTGACGATCTGGCTTTAAGTCGATTCGATAAAAAATGACGGAAACGGACGGATTTCTCAGGTTTTTACTACATATGAACCCTTTTCACATTCTCCCGTGCAACGCGGCTGCTAGTCCTCCTATAATGCAAAATCTTAAGATTCCACCTTATGTCCAAGGCACCAAAGACGGCCAAAGTTCAATAATCGATAACCAAAACTTGAATTGGACTGCTTCTTACTGGCTATTGGTTCAACTTAGAAGCTTCTTCTGTGTTCTACTATGGTGCTTTTAGTGTCTCCGCATACCGCAGCACGCGACATAGCTTTGCAGACGATAAATGTAACCGACTCAGAGAGAAGAGCGGCCAATGTGACGATCTGGCTTTAAGTCGTTTCGATAACAAATGACGAAAACGGACGGATATCTCAGGTTTTTACTACATATGAACCCTTTTCACATTCTCCCGTGCAACGCGGCTGCTAGTCCTCCTTTCATGCAAAATCTTAAGATTCCACCTTATGTCCAAGGCACCAAAGCCGGCCAAAAATCAATAATCGATAACCAAAACTTGAATTGTACTGCTTCTTACTGGCTATTGCTTCAACTTAGAAGCTTCTTCTGTGTTCTACTATGGTGCTTTTAGTGTCTCCGCATACCGCAGCACGCGACATAGCTTTGCAGACGAAAAATGTAACCGTCTCAGAGAGAAAAGCGGCCAATGTGACGATCTGGCTTTATTTCGATTCGATAACAAATGACGAAAACGGACGGATTTCTCAGGTTGTTACTACATATGAACCCCTTTCATATTCTCCCGTGCAACGCGGCTTCTAGTCCTCCTTTCAGGCAAAATCTTAAGGTCCTAGGTCATGTAAAAGCCACCAAAGCCGGCTAAAAATCAATAATCGATAACCAAAACTTGAATTGTACTGCTTCTTACTGACTATTGCTTCAACTTAGAAGCTTCTTATATGTTCTACTATGGTGCTTTTAGAGTTTCCGCATACCGCAGCAGGCGACATAGCTTTGCAGACTATAAATGTAACCGTCTCAGAGACAAAAGCGGCCAATGTGACGATCTGGCTTTAAGTCGATTCGATAACAAATGACGAAAACGGACGGATTTCTCAGGTTTTTACTACATATGAAACCTTTTCTCATTCTCCCGTGCAACGCGGCTGCTAGTCCTCCTTTCATGCAAAATCTTAAGGTTCCACCTCATGTCCAAAGCACCAAAGCCGACTAAAAATCAATAATCGATGACCAAAACTTGAATTGTACTGCATCTTACTGGCGATTCCTTCAACTTAGAAGCTTTTTCTGTGTTCTACTAAGGTGATTTTAGAGTCTCCGCATACCGCAGCACGCGACATAGCTTTGCAGACGATAAATGTAACCGTCTCAGAGAGAAAAGCGGCCAATGTGACGATCTGGCTTTAAGTCGATTCGATAACAAATGACGAAAACGGACGGATTTCTCAGGTTTTTACTACATATGAACCCTTTTCACATTCTCCCGTGCAACGCGGCTGCTAGTCCTCCTTTCAAGCAATATCTTAAGATTCCACCTTATGTCCAAGACACCAAAGCCCCCTAAAAATCAATAATCGATAACCAAAATTTGAATTGTACTGCTTCTTACTGGCTATTGCTTCAACTTAGAAGTTCTTCTGTGTTCTACTAAGGTGCTTTTAGTGTCTCCGCATACCGCAGCACGCAACATAGCTTTGCAGACGAAAAATGTAACCGTCTCAGAGAGAAAAGCGGCCAATGTGACGATCTGGCTTTAAGTCGATTCGATAACAAATGACGAAAACGGACGGATTTCTCAGGTGTTTACTATATATGAACACTTTTCACATTCTGCCGTGCAACGGGGCTGCTAGTCCTCCTTTCATGCATCATCCTAAGGTCCTAGGTCATGTCCAAGCCACCAAAGCCGGCTAAAAAGTGAATAATCGACAACTAAAACTTCAATTGTACTACTTCTTACTGGCTATTACTTCAACTTAGAAGCTTCTTCTGTGTTCTACTATGGTGCTTTTAGTGTCTCCGCTTGCCGCAGCACGCAACATAGCTTTGCACACGATAAATGTAACCGTTTTAGAGAGAAGAGCGGCAATTTGACGATCTGGCTTTACGTCGATTCGATAACAAATGCCGAAAACGGACGGATTTCTCAGGTTTTTACTACTTATGAACACTTTTCATATTCTCCCGTGCAACGCGGCTGCTAGTCCTCCTTTCATGCAAAATCTTAAGGTCCTAGGTCATGTCCAAGCCACCAAAGCCGGCTAAAAAGTGAACAATCTACAACCAAAACGTGAATTGGACTGCTTCTTACTGGCTATTGCTTCAACTTAGAAGCTTCTTCTGTGTTCTACTATGGTGCTTTTAGTGTCTCCGCAGCACGCGACATAGCTATGCAGACGATAAATGTAACCGTCTCAGAGAGAAAAGCGGCCAATGTGACGATCTGGCTTTAAGTCGATTCGATAACAAATGACGAAAACGGACGGATTTCTCAGGTTTTTACTACATATGAACTTTTTTCACATTCTCCCGTGCAACGCGGCTGCTAGTCCTCCTTTCATGCAAAATCTTGAGGTTCCACCTCATGTCCAAGGCACCAAAGCCGTCTAAAAATCAATAATCGATAACCAAAACTTGAATTGTACTGCTTCTTACTGGCAATTGCTTCAACTTAGAAGCTTCTTCTGTGTTCTACTATGATGCTTTTAGAATCTCCGCATACCGCAGCACGCGACATAGCTTTGCAGACGATAAATGTTACCGTCTCAGAGAGAAAAGCGACCAATGTGACGATCTGGCTGTATGTCGATTCGATAACAAATGACGAAAACGGACTGAGTTCTCAGGTTTTTACTACATATGAACACTTTTCGCATTCTCCCGTGCAACGGGGCTGCTTGTCCTCTTTTCAGGCAAAATCTCAAGGTACTAGGTCATGTCCAAGCCTCCAAAGCCGGCTAAAAAGTGAACACTCGATAACTAAAACTTGAATTGTACTACTTCTTACTGGCTATTACTTCAACTTAGAAGCTTCTTCTGTGTTCCACTATGGTGCTTTTAGTGTCTCTGCATGCCGCAGCATTCGACATAGCTTTGCAGACGATAAATGTAACCGTCTCATAGAGAAAAGCGGCCAATGTGACGATCTGGCTTTAAGTCGATTCGATAACAAATGTCGAAAACGGACGGATTTCTCAGGTTTTTACTACATATGAACCCTTTTTACATTCTCCCGTGCAACGCGGCTGCTAGTCCTCCTTTCAGGCAAAATCCTAAGGTCCTAGGTCATGTCCAAGCCACCAAAGCCGGCTAATAAGTGAATAATCGACAACTAAAACTTCAATTGTACTGCTTCTTACTGGCTATTGCTTCAACTTAGAAGATTTTTCTGTGTTCTACTATGGTGCTTTTAGTGTCTCCGCATACCGCAGCACGCGACATAGCTTTGCAGACGATAAATGTAACCGTCTCAGAGAGAAAAGCGGCCAATGTGACGATCTGGCTTTAAGTCGATTCGATAACAAATGACGAAAACGGACGGATTTCTCAGGTTTTTACTACATATGAAACCTTTTCTCATTCTCCCGTGCAACGCGGCTGCTAGTCCTCCTTTCATGCAAAATCTTAAGGTCCTAGGTCATGTGCAAGCCACCAAAGCCGGGTAAAAGTCAATAATCGATAACCAAAACTTGAATTGTACTGCTTCTTACTGACTATTGCTTCAACTTAGAAGCTTCTTATGTCTTCTACTATGGTGCTTTTAGTGTTTCCGCGTACCGCAGCACGCGACATAGCTTTGCAGACTATAAATGTAACCGTCTCAGAGAGAAAAGCGGCCAGTATGTCGATCTGGCTTTAAGTCGAATCGATAACAAATGACGATAACGGACGGATTTCTCAGGTGTTTTCTATATATGTACACTTTTCACATTCTCCCGTGCAACGCGGCTGCTAGTCCTCCTTTCATGCAAAATCTTAAGGTCCTAAGTCATATCCAAGCCACCAAAGCCGGCTAAAATGTGAATAATCGACAACTAAAACTTGAATTGTACTACTTCTTACTGGCTATTGCTTCAACTTAGAAGCTTCTTCTGTGTTCTACTATGGTGCTTTTAGTGTCTCGGCATACCGCACCCAGCGACATAGCTTTGCAGACGATAAATGTAACCGGTTCAGAGAGAAGAGCGGCAAATGTGCGATCTGGCTTTAAGTCGATTCGATAACAAATGACGAAAACGGACGGATTTCTAAGAGTTTTTACTACATATGAATACTTTTCACATTCTCCCGTGCCACGCTGCTGCTAGTTCTCCTTTCATGCAAAATCTTAAGGTCCTAGCTCATGCCCAAAGCACCAAAAAATGCTAAAAAGTCAATAATCGATAAATTAACGTGAGTTGTACTACTTCTTACTGGGTATTACATCAACTTAGAAGCTTCATCTGTGTTCTACTATGGTGCTTCTAGTGACTCCGCATACAGCAGCACGCGACATAGCTTTGCAGACGATAAATGTAACCGTTTCAGAGAGAAGAGCGGCCAATGTGACGATCTGGCTTTACGTCGATTCGATAACAAATGCCGAAAACGGACGGATTTCTCTGGTTTTTACTACATATGAACCCTTTTCATATTCTCCCGTGCAACGCGACTGCTAGTCCTCCTTTCATGCAAAATCTTAAGGTTCCACCTCATGTCCAAGGCACCAAAGCTGGCTAAAAATCAATAATCGATAACCAAAACTTGAATTGTACTGCTTGTTAAGGCTATTGCTTCAACTTAGAAGCTTCTTCTGTGTTCTACTATGGTGCTTTTAGTGTCTCCGCATACCGCAGCACGCGACATTGCTTTGCAGACGATAAAAGTAACCGTCTCAGAGAGAAAAGCGGCCAATGTGACGATCTGGCTTTAAGTCGAATCGATAACAAATGACGAAAACGGACGGATTTCTCAAGTGTCTACTATTTATGAACACCTTTCACATTCTCCCTTGCAACGTGGCTGCTAGTCCTCCTTTCATGCAAAATCTTAAGGTCCTAGGTCATGTCCAAGCCACCAAAGCCGGCTAAAAAGTGAATAATCGACAACTAAAACTTTAATTGAACTACTTCTTACTGGCTATTAGGTCAACTTAGAAGTTCTTCTGTGTTCTACTATGGTGCTTTTAGTGTCTCCGCATACCGCAGCACGCGACATAGCTTTGCACACGATAAATGTAACCGATTCAGAGAGAAGAGCGGCCAATGTGACGATCTGGCTTGAAGTCGATTCGATAACAAATGACGAAAACGGACAGATTTCTGAGGTTTTTACTACATATGAACCCTTTTCATATTCTCCCGTGCAACGCGGCTTCTAGTCCTCCTTTCATGCAAAATCTTAAGGTCCTAGGTCATGTCCAAGCCACCAATTCCGGCTAAAAATCAATAATCGATAACCAAAACTTGAATTGTACTGCTTCTTACTGACTATTTCTTCAACTTAGAAGCTTCTTCTGTGTTCTACTATGGTGCTTTTAGAGTTTCCGCATACCGCAGCACGCGACATAGCTTTGCAGACGATAAATGTAACCGTCTCATAGAGTAAAGCGGCCAAAGTGACGATCTGGCTTTAAGTCGATTCGATAACAAATGACGATAACGGACGGATTTCTCAGGTTTTTACTACATATGAACCCTTTTCACATTCTCCCGTGCAACGCGGCTGCTAGTCCTCCTTTTATGCAAAATCTTAAGGTCCTAGGTCATGTCCAAGCCACCAAAGCCGGCTAAAGAGTGAATAATCGACAACTAAAACTTGAATTCTACTACTTCTTACTGGCTATTGCTTCAACTTAGAAGCTTCTTCTGTGTTCTACTATGGTGCTTTTAGTGTCTTCGCATACCGCAGCACGGGACATAGCTTTGCAGACGATAAATGTAACCGACTCAGAGAGAAAAGCGGCCAGTATGTCGATGTGGCTTTAAGTCGAATCGATAACAAATGACGATAACGGACGGATTTCTCAGGTGTTTTCTTTATATGTACACTTTTCACATTCTCCCGTGCAACGCGGCTGCTAGTCCTCCTTTCATGCAAAATCTTAAGGTCCTAAGTCATATCCAAGCCACCAAAGCCGGCTAAAATGTGAATAATCGACAACTAAAACTTGAATTGTACTACTTCTTACTGGCTATTGCTTCAACTTAGAAGCTTCTTCTGTGTTCTACTATGGTGCTTTTAGTGTCTCCGCATACCGCAGCACGCGACATAGCTTTGCAGACGATAAATGTAACCGACTCAGAGAGAAGAGCGGCCAATGTGACGATCTGGCTTTATGTCGATTCGATAACAAATGACGAAAACGGACGGATTTCTCAGGTTTTTACTACATATGAACCCTTTTCATATTCTCCCGTGCAACGCGGCTTCTAGTCCTCCTTTCAGGCAAAATCATAAGGTCCTAGGTCATGTCCAAGCCACCAAAGCCGGCTAAAAATCAATAATCGATAACCAAAACTTGAATTGTACTGCTTCTTACTGACTATTGCTTCAACTTAGAAGCTTCTTATATGTTCTACTATGGTGCTTTTAGAGTTTCCGCATACCGCAGCACGCGACATAGCTTTGCAGACTATAAATGTAACCGTCTCAGAGAGAAAAGCGGCCAATGTGACGATCTGGCCTTAAGTCGATTCGATAACAAATGACGAAAACGGACGGATTTCTCAGGTTTTTACTACATATGAAACCTTTTCCCATTCTCCCGTGCAACGCGGCTGCTAGTCCTCCTTTCATGCAAAATCTTAAGGTTCCACCTCATGTCCAAGGCACCAAAGCTGGCTAAAAATCAATAATCGATAACCAAAACTTGAATTGTACTGCTTGTTAAGGCTATTGCTTCAACTTAGAAGCTTCTTCTGTGTTCTACTATGGTGCTTTTAGTGTTTCCGCGTACCGCAGCACGCGACATAGCTTTGCAGACTATAAATGTAACCGTCTCAGAGAGAAAAGCGGCCAGTATGTCGATCTGGCTTTAAGTCGAATCGATAACAAATGACGATAACGGACGGATTTCTCAGGTGTTTTCTTTATATGTACACTTTTCACATTCTCCCGTGCAACGCGGCTGCTAGTCCTCCTTTCATGCAAAATCTTAAGGTCCTAAGTCATATCCAAGCCACCAAAGCCGGCTAAAATGTGAATAATCGACAACTAAAACTTGAATTGTACTACTTCTTACTGGCTATTGCTTCAACTTAGAAGCTTCTTCTGTGTTCTACTATGGTGCTTTTAGTGTCTCGGCATACCGCACCCAGCGACATAGCTTTGCAGACGATAAATGTAACCGTTTCAGAGAGAAAAGCGGCCAATGTGACGATCTGGCTTTAAGTCGATTCGATAACAAATGACGAAAACGGACGGATTTCTCAGGTTTTTACTACATATGAACCCTTTTCATATTCTCCCGTGCAACGCGACTGCTAGTCCTCCTTTCATGCAAAATCTTAAGGTTCCACCTCATGTCCAAGGCACCAAAGCCGACTAGAAATCAATAATCGATGACCAAAACTTGAATTGTACTGCTTCTTACTGGCGATTCCTTCAACTCAGAAGCTTCTTCTGTGTTCTACTATGGTGCTTTTAGTGTCTCCGCATACCGCAGCACGCGACATTGCTTTGCAGACGATAAAAGTAACCGTCTCAGAGAGAAAAGCGGCCAATGTGACGATCTGGCTTTAAGTCGAATCGATAACAAATGACGAAAACGGACGGATTTCTCAAGTGTCTACTATTTATGAACACCTTTCACATTCTCCCTTGCAACGTGGCTGCTAGTCCTCCTTTCATGCAAAATCTTAAGATCCTAGGTCATGTCCAAGCCACCAATTCCGGCTAAAAATCAATAATCGATAACCAAAACTTGAATTGTACTGCTTCTTACTGACTATTTCTTCAACTTAGAAGCTTCTTCTGTGTTCTACTATGGTGCTTTTAGAGTTTCCGCATACCGCAGCACGCGACATAGCTTTGCAGACGATAAATGTAACCGTCTCATAGAGTAAAGCGGCCAATGTGACGATCTGGCTTTAAGTCGATTCGATAACAAATGACGATAACGGACGGATTTCTCAGGTTTTTACTACATATGAACCCTTTTCACATTCTCCCGTGCAACGCGGCTGCTAGTCCTCCTTTTATGCAAAATCTTAAGGTCCTAGGTCATGTCCAAGCCACCAATTCCGGCTAAAAATCAATAATCGATAACCAAAACTTGAAATGTACTGCTTCTTACTGGCGATTCCTTCAACTTAGAAGCTTCTTCTGTGTTCTACTATGGTGCTTTTAGTGTCTCCGCATACCGCAGCACGCGACATTGCTTTGCAGACGATAAAAGTAACCGTCTCAGAGAGAAAAGCGGCCAATGTGACGATCTGGCTTTAAGTCGAATCGATAACAAATGACGAAAACGGACGGATTTCTCAAGTGTCTACTATTTATGAACACCTTTCACATTCTCCCTTGCAACGTGGCTGCTAGTCCTCCTTTCATGCAAAATCTTAAGGTCCTAGGTCATGTCCAAGCCACCAATTCCGGCTAAAAATCAATAATCGATAACCAAAACTTGAATTGTACTGCTTCTTACTGACTATTTCTTCAACTTAGAAGCTTCTTCTGTGTTCTACTATGGTGCTTTTAGAGTTTCCGCATACCGCAGCACGCGACATAGCTTTGCAGACGATAAATGTAACCGTCTCATAGAGTAAAGCGGCCAATGTGACGATCTGGCTTTAAGTCGATTCGATAACAAATGACGATAACGGACGGATTTCTCAGGTTTTTACTACATATGAACCCTTTTCACATTCTCCCGTGCAACGCGGCTGCTAGTCCTCCTTTTATGCAAAATCTTAAGGTCCTAGGTCATGTCCAAGCCACCAAAGCCGGCTAAAGAGTGAATAATCGACAACTAAAACTTGAATTCTACTACTTCTTACTGGCTATTGCTTCAACTTAGAAGCTTCTTCTGTGTTCTACTATGGTGCTTTTAGTGTCTCCGCATACCGCAGCACGGGACATAGCTTTGCAGACGATAAATGTAACCGACTCAGAGAGAAGAGCGGCCAATGTGACGATCTGGCTTTAAGTCGATTCGATAACAAATGACGAAAACGGACGGATATCTTAGGTTTTTACTACATATGAACCCTTTTCACATTCTCCCGTGCAACGCGGCTGCTAGTCCTCCTTTCATGCAAAATCTTAAGATTCCACCTTATGTCCAAGGCACCAAAGCCGGCCAAAAATCAATAATCGATAACCAAAACTTGAATTGGACTGCTTCTTACTGGCTATTGCTTCAACTTAGAAGCTTCTTCTGTGTTCTACTATGGTGCTTTTAGTGTCTCCGCATACCGCAGCACGCGACATAGCTTTGCAGACGATAAATGTAACCGACTCAGAGAGAACAGCGGCCAATGTGACGATCTGGCTTTATGTCGATTCGATAACAAATGACGAAAACGGACGGATTTCTCAGGTTTTTACTACATATGAACCCTTTTCATATTCTCCCGTGCAACGCGGCTTCTAGTCCTCCTTTCAGGCAAAATCATAAGGTCCTAGGTCATGTCCAAGCCACCAAAGCCGGCTAAAAATCAATAATCGATAACCAAAACTTGAATTGTACTGCTTCTTACTGACTATTGCTTCAACTTAGAAGCTTCTTATATGTTCTACTATGGTGCTTTTAGAGTTTCCGCATACCGCAGCACGCGACATAGCTTTGCAGACTATAAATGTAACCGTCTCAGAGAGAAAAGCGGCCAATGTGACGATCTGGCCTTAAGTCGATTCGATAACAAATGACGAAAACGGACGGATTTCTCAGGTTTTTACTACATATGAAACCTTTTCCCATTCTCCCGTGCAACGCGGCTGCTAGTCCTCCTTTCATGCAAAATCTTAAGGTTCCACCTCATGTCCAAGGCACCAAAGCCGACTAGAAATCAATAATCGATGACCAAAACTTGAATTGTACTGCTTCTTACTGGCGATTCCTTCAACTTAGAAGCTTCTTCTGTGTTCTACTATGGTGCTTTTAGAGTCTCCGCATACCGCAGCACGCGACATAGCTTTGCAGACGATAAATGTAACCGTCTCAGAGAGAAAAGCGGCCAATGTGACGATCTGGCTTTAAGTCGATTCGATAACAAATGACGAAAACGGACGGATTTCTCAGGTTTTTACTACATATGAACCCTTTTCACATTCTCCCGTGCAACGCGGCTGCTAGTCCTCCTTTCATGCAAAATCTTAAGATCCTATGTCGTGTACAAGCCACCAAAGCCGGGTAAAAGTCAATAATCGATAACCAAAACTTGAATTGTACTGCTTCTTACTGACTATTGCTTCAACTTAGAAGCTTCTTATGTCTTCTACTATGGTGCTTTTAGTGTTTCCGCATACCGCAGCACGCGACATAGCTTTGCAGACTATAAATGTAACCGTCTCAGAGAGAACAGCGGCCAATGTGACGATCTGGCTTTAAGTCGAATCGATAACAAATGACGAAAACGGACGGATTTCTCAGGTGTTTACTATATATGAACACTTTTCACATTCTCCCGTGCAACGGGGCTGCTAGTCCTCCTTTCATGCAAAATCCTAAGGTCCTAGGTCATGTCCAAGCCACCAAAGCCGGCTAAAAAGTATATAATCGACAACTAAAACTTCAATTGTACTACTTCTTACTGGCTATTACTTCAACTTAGAAGCTTCTTCTGTGTTCTACTATGGTGCTTTTAGTGTCTCCGTATGGCGCAGCACGCGACATAGCTTTGCACACGATAAATGTAACCGTTTCAGAGAGAAGAGCGGCCAATGTGACGATCTGGCTTTACGTCGATTCGATAACAAATGCCGAAAACGGACGGATTTCTCAGGTTTTTACTACATATGAACCCTTTTCATATTCTCCCGTGCGACGCGGCTGCTAGTCCTCCTTTCATGCAAAATCTTAAGGTCCTAGGTCATGTCCAAGCCACCAAAGCCGGCTAAAAGTCAATAATCGATAACCAAAACTTTAATTGGACTGCTTCTTACTGGCTATTGCTTCAACTTAGAAGTTCTTCTGTGTTCTACTATGGTGCTTTTAGTGTCTCCGCATACCCCAGCACGCGACATAGCTTTGCAGACGATAAATGTAACCGTCTCAGAGAGAAAAGCGGCCAATGTGAAGATCTGGCTTTAAGTCGATTCGATAACAAATGACGAAAACGGACGGATTTCTCAGGTTTTTGCTAAATATGAAAACTTTTCACATTCTCCCGTGCAACGCGGCTGCTAGTCCTCCTTTCATGCTAAATCTTAAGGTCCTAGGTCATGTCCTAAACACCAAAGCCGGCTAAAAAGTGAACAATCTACAACTAAATCTTGAATTGTACTACCTCTTACTGGCTATTACTTCAACTTAGAAGCTTCTTCTGTGTTCTACTATGGTGCTTTTAGAGTCTCAGCATACCGCAGCACGCGACATCGCTTTGCAGACGATAAATGTAACCGATTCAGAGAGAAGAGCGGCCAATGTGACGATCTGGCTTTAAGTCGATTCGATAAAAAATGACGGAAACGGACGGATTTCTCAGGTTTTTACTACATATGAACCCTTTTCACATTCTCCCGTGCAACGCGGCTGCTAGTCCTCCTATAATGCAAAATCTTAAGATTCCACCTTATGTCCAAGGCACCAAAGACGGACAAAGTTCAATAATCGATAACCAAAACTTGAATTGGACTGCTTCTTACTGGCTATTGGTTCAACTTAGAAGCTTCTTCTGTGTTCTACTATGGTGCTTTTAGTGTCTCCGCATACCGCAGCACGCGACATAGCTTTGCAGACGATAAATGTAACCGACTCAGAGAGAAGAGCGGCCAATGTGAAAATCTGGCTTTAAGTCGTTTCGATAACAAATGACGAAAACGGACGGATATCTCAGGTTTTTACTACATATGAACCCTTTTCACATTCTCCCGTGCAACGCGGCTGCTAGTCCTCCTTTCATGCAAAATCTTAAGATTCCACCTTATGTCCAAGGCACCAAAGCCGGCCAAAAATCAATAATCGATAACCAAAACTTGAATTGTACTGCTTCTTACTGGCTATTGCTTCAACTTAGAAGCTTCTTCTGTGTTCTACTATGGTGCTTTTAGTGTCTCCGCATACCGCAGCACGCTACATAGCTTTGCAGACGAAAAATGTAACCGTCTCAGAGAGAAAAGCGGCCAATGTGACGATCTGGCTTTATTTCGATTCGATAACAAATGACGAAAACGGACGGATTTCTCAGGTTGTTACTACATATGAACCCCTTTCATATTCTCCCGTGCAACGCGGCTTCTAGTCCTCCTTTCAGGCAAAATCTTAAGGTCCTAGGTCATGTAAAAGCCACCAAAGCCGGCTAAAAATCAATAATCGATAACCAAAACTTGAATTGTACTGCTTCTTACTGACTATTGCTTCAACTTAGAAGCTTCTTATATGTTCTACTATGGTGCTTTTAGAGTTTCCGCATACCGCAGCAGGCGACATAGCTTTGCAGACTATAAATGTAACCGTCTCAGAGAGAAAAGCGGCCAATGTGACGATCTGGCTTTAAGTCGATTCGATAACAAATGACGAAAACGGACGGATTTCTCAGGTTTTTACTACATATGAACCCTTTTCACATTCTCCCGTGCAACGCGGCTGCTAGTCCTCCTTTCATGCAAAATCTTAAGGTCCTAGGTCATGTGCAAGCCAGCAAAGCCGGGTAAAAGTCAATAATCGATAACCAAAACTTGAATTGTACTGCTTCTTACTGAGTATTGCTTCAACTTAGAAGCTTCTTATGTGTTCTACTATGGTGCTTTTAGTGTTTCCGAATACCGCGGCACGCGACATAGCTTTGCAGACGATAAATGTAACCGTCTCATAGAGAAAAGCAGCCAATGTGACGATCTGGCTTTCAGTTGTTTCGATATTAAATGACGATAACGGACGGATTTCTCAGGTTTTTACTACATATGAACCCTTTTCACATTCTGCCGTGCAACGCGGCTGCTAGTCCTCCTTTCATGCAAAATCTTAAGGTCCTAGGTCATGTCCAAGCCACCAAAGCCGGCTAACGAGTGAATAATCGACAACTAAAACTTGAATTCTACTACTTCTTACTGGCTATTGCTTCAACTTAGAAGCATCTTCTGTGTTCTACTATGGTGCTTTTAGTGTCTTCGCAGCACGCGACATAGCTATGCAGACGATAAATGTAACCGTCTCAGAGAGAAAAGCGGCCAATGTGACGATCTGGCTTTAAGTCGATTCGATAACAAATTACGAAAACGGACGGATTTCTCAGGTGTTTACTATATATGAACACTTTTCACATTCTGCCGTGCAACGGGGCTGCTAGTCCTCCTTTCATGCAAAATCCTAAGGTCCTAGGTCATGTCCAAGCCACCAAAGCCGGCTAAAAAGTGAATAATCGACAACTAAAACTTCAATTGTACTACTTCTTACTGGCTATTACTTCAACTTAGAAGCTTCTTCTGTGTTCTACTATGGTGCTTTTAGTGTCTCCGCATGCCGCAGCACGCGACATAGCTTTGCACACGATAAATGTAACCGTTTTAGAGAGAAGAGCGGCCAATTTGACGATCTGGCTTTACGTCGATTCGATAACAAATGCCGAAAACGGACGGATTTCTCAGGTTTTTACTACATATGAACCCTTTTCATATTCTCCCGTGCAACGCGGCTGCTAGTCCTCCTTTCATGCAAAATCTTAAGGTCCTATGTCATGTGCAAGCCACCAAAGCCGGGTAAAAGTCAATAATCGATAACCAAAACTTGAAATGTACTGCTTATTACTGGCTATTGCTTCAACTTAGAAGCTTCTTCTGTGTTCTACTATGGTGCTTTTAGAGTCTCCGCATACCGCAGCACGCGACATAGCTTTGCAGACGATAAATGTAACCGTCTCAGAGAGAAAAGCGGCCAATGTGACGATCTGGCTTTGATTCGATAACATATGACGAAAACGGACGGATTTCTCAGGTTTTTACTACATATGAACACTTTTCACATTCTCCCGTGCAACGCGGCTGCTAGTCCTCCTTTCATGCAAAATCGTAAGGTCCTAGGTCATGTCCAAGCCACCAAAGCCGGCTAAAAAGTGAACAATCGACAACTAAAACTTGAATTGTACTACTTCTTCCTGGCTATTACTTCAACTTAGAAGCTTCTTCTGTATTCCACTATGGTGCTTTTAGAGTCTCTGCATACCGCAGCAGGCGACATAGCTTTGCAGACAATAAATGTAACCGTCTCATAGAGAAAAGCGGCCAATGTGACTATATGGCTTTAAGTCGATTCGATAACAAATGACGATAACGGGCGGATTTCTCTGGTTTTTACTACATATGAACCCTTTTCACATTCTCCCGTGCAACGCGGCTGCTAGTCCTCCTTTCATGCAAAATCTTAAGGTTCCACCTCATGTCCAAGGCACCAAAGCCGGCTACATATCAATAATCGATAACCAAAACTTGAATTGTACTTCTTCTTACTGGCTATTGCTTCAACTTAGAAGCTTCTTCTGTGTTCTACTATGGTGCTTTTAGTGTTTCCGCATACCGCAGCACGCGACATATCTTTGCAGACGATAAATGTAACCGTCTCAGAGAGAACAGCGGCCAATGTCACGATCTGGCTTTGAGTCGATTCGATAACAAATGACGAAAACGGACGGATTTCTCAGGTTTTTACTACATATGAACCCTTTTCACATTCTCCCGTGCAACGCGGCTGCTAGTCCTCCTTTCATGCAAAATCTTAAGGTCCTAGGTCATGTGCAAGCCACCAAAGCCGGGTAAAAGTCAATAATCGATAACCAAAACTTGAATTGTACTGCTTCTTACTGAATATTGCTTCAACTTAGAAGCTTCTTATGACTTCTACTATGGTGCTTTTAGTGTTTCCGCATACCGCAGCACGCGACATAGCTTTGCAGACTATAAACGTAACCGTCTCAGAGAGAAAAGCGGCCAATGTGACGATCTGGCTTTAAGTCGAATCGATAACAAATGACGAAAACGGACGGATTTCTCAGGTGTTTACTATATATGAACACTTTTCACATTCTCCCGTGCAACGCGGCTGCTAGTCCTCCTTCCATGCAAAATCTTAAGGTCCTAGGTCATGTCCAATCCACCAAAGCCGGCTAAAAAGTGAATAATCGACAACTAAAAATTGAATTGTACTACTTCTTACTGGCTATTACATCAACTTAGAAGCTTCTTCTGTGTTCTACTATGGTGCTTTTAGTGTCTCTGCATACCGCAGCAGGCGACATAGCTTTGCAGACGATAAATGTAACCGTCTCATAGAGAAAAGCGGCCAAAGTGACGATCTGGCTTTAAGTTGATTCGATAACAAATGACGATAACGGACGGATTTCTCAGGTTTTTACTACATATGAACCCTTTACACATTCTCCCGTGCAACGCGGCTGCTAGTCCTCCTTTCATGCAAAATGTTAAGGTCCTAGGTCATGTCCAAGCCACCAAAGCCGGCTAAAGAGTGAATATTCGACAACTAAAACTTGAATTGTACTACTTCTTACTGGCTATTGCTTCAACTTAGAAGCTTCTTCTGTGTTCTACTATGGTGCTTTTAGTGTCTCCGCATACCGCAGCACGCGACATAGCTTTGCAGACGACAAATGCAACCGATTCAGAGAGAAGAGCGGCCAATGTGACGATCTGGCTTTAAGTCGATTCGATAACAAATGACGAAAACGGACGGATTTCTCAGGTTTTTACTACATATGAACCCTTTTCACATTCTCCCGTGCAACGCGGCTGCTAGTCCTCCTTTCATGAGAAATCTTAAGATTACACCTTATGTCCAAGGCACCAAAGCCGGCCAAAAATCAATAATCGATAACCAAAACTTGAATTGGACTGCTTCTTACTGGCTATTGCTTCAACTTCGAAGCTTCTTCTGTGTTCTACTATGGTGCTTTTAGTGTCTCCGCATACCGTAGCACGCGACATAGCTTTGTAGACGATAAATGTAACCGATTCAGAAAGAAGCGTGCCCAATGTGACGATCTGGCTTTATTTCGATTCGATAACAAATGACGAAAACGGACGGATTTCTCAGGTTTTTAGAACATATGAACACTTTTCACATTCTCGCGTGCAACGTGGCTGCTAGTTTTCTTTCATGCAAAATCTTAATGTTCCACCTCATGTCCACGTCACCAAAGCCGTCTAAAAATCAATAATCGATAACCAAAACTAGAATTGTACTGCTTCTTACTGACTATTGCTTCAACTTAGAAGTGTCTTCTGTGTTCTACTATGGTGCTTTTAGTGTTTCCGCATACCGCAGCACGCGACATAGCTTTGCAGACGATAAATGTAACCGTCTCAGAGAGAAAAGCGGCCAATGTGACGATCTGGCTTTAAGTCGATTCGATAACAAATGACGAAAACGGACAGATTTCTCAGTTTTTTACTACATATGAACTCTTTTCACAATCTCCCGTGCAACGCGGCTGCTAGTCCTCCTTTCATGCAAAATCTGAAGGTCCTAGGTCATGTCCAAGCCACCAAAGCCGGCTAAAAAGTGAATAATCGACAACTAAAACTACAATTGTACTATTTCTTACTGGCTATTACTTCAACTTAGAAGCTTCTTCTGTGTTCTACTATGGTGCTTTTAGTGTCTCCGCATACCGCAGCACGTTACATAGCTTTGTAGACGATAAATGTAACCGATTCAGAAAGAAGCGTGCCCAATGTGACGACCTGGCTTTAAGTCGATTCGGTAACAAATGACGAAAACGGACGGATTTCTCAGGTTTTTACTTCTCTCATTCTCCCGTGCAACGGGACTGCTAGTCCTCCTTTCATGCAAAATCTTAAGGTTCCACCTCATGTCCAAGGTACCAAAGCCGTCTAAAAATCAGTAATCGATAACCAAAACGTGAATTGTACTGCTTCTTACTGGCTATTGCTTCAACTTAGAAGATTCTTCTGGGTTCTACTATGGTGCCTTTAGTGTCTCCGCATACTGCAGCACGCGGGATAGCCTTGTTGACAATAAATGTAACCGTCTCAGAGAGAAAAGCGGCCAATGTGACGATCTGGCTTTAAGTCGATTCGATAACAAATGACGAAAACGGACGGATTTCTCAGGTTTTTACTTCTCTCATTCTCCCGCGCAACGGGACTGCTAGTCCTCCTTTCATGCAAAATCTTAAGGTTCCACCTCATGTCCAAGGCACCAAAGCCGACTAAAAATCAGTAATCGATAACCAAAACGTGAATTGTACTGCTTCTTACTGGCTATTGCTTCAACTTAGAAGATTCTTCTGGGTTCTACTATGGTGCCTTTAGTGTCTCAGCATACTGCAGCACGCGACATACCTTTGCAGACGAAAAATGTAACCGTCTCAGAGAGAAAAGCGGCCAATGTGACGATCTGGCTCTAAGTCGATTCGATAACAAATGACGAAAACGGACGGATTTCTCAGCTTTTTACTACATAAGAACACTTTTCACATTCTCCCGTGCAACGCGGCAGCTAGTCCTCCTTTAATGCAAAATCTTAATGTTCCACCTTATGTCCAAGGCACCAAAGCCGCCTAAAAATCAATAATCGATAACCAAAACTTGAATTGTACTCCTCCTTACTGGGTATTGCTTCAACTTCGAAGCTTCTTCTGTGTTCTACTATGGTGCTTTTGATGTCTCCGCATTCCGCAGCACACGACATAGCTGTCCACACAATAAAAGTAACCGTTTCAGAGAGAAGAGCGGCCAATGAGACGATCTGGCTTTAAATCGATTCGATAACAAATGACGAAAACGGACGGATTTCTCAGGTTTTTACTACATATGAACACTTTTCACATTCTCGCGTGCAACGCGGCTGCTAGTTTTCCTTTCATGCAAAATCTTAATGTTCCACCTCATGTCCAAGGCACCAAAGCCGTCTAAAAATCAATAATCGATAACCAAAACGTGAATTGTACTGCTTCTTACTGGCTATTGCTTCAACTTAGAAGCTTCCTCTGTGTTCTACTATGGTGCTTTTAGTGTCTCCGCATACCGCAGCACGCGACATAACTTTGCAGACGATAAATGTAACCGTCTCAGAGAGAAAAGCGGCCAATGTGACGATCTGGCTTTAAGTCGATTCGTTAACAAATGACGAAAACGGACGGATTTCTCAGGTTTTTACTACATATGAACACTTTTCACATTCTCCCGTGCAACGCGGCCGCTAGTCCTCCTTTCATGCAAAATCGCGAGGTCTTAGGTCATGTCCAAGCCACCAAAGCCGGCTAAAAAGTGAATAATCGACAACTAAAACTTCAATTGTACTACTTCTTACTGGCTATTACTTCAACTTAGAAGCTTCTTCTGTGTTCTACTATGGTGCTTTTAGTGCCTCCGCATACCGCAGCACGCGACGTAGCTTTGCAGACGATAAATGTAACCGTCTCAGAGAGAAAAGCGGCCAATGTGACGATCTTGCTTTAAGTCGAATCGATAACAAATGACGAAAACGGACGGATTTCTCAGGTGTTTACTATATATGAACACTTTTCACATTCTCCCGTGCAACGCGGCTGCTAGTCCTCCTTTCATGCAAAATCTTAAGGTCCTAGGTCATGTCCAATCCACCAAAGCCGGCTAAAAAGTGAATAATCGACAACTAAAAATTGAATTGTACTACTTACTGGCTATTACATCAACTTAGAAGCTTCTTCTGTGTTCTACTATGGTGCTTTTAGTGTCTCTGCATACCGCAGCAGGCGACATAGCTTTGCAGACGACAAATGCAACCGATTCAGAGAGAAGAGCGGCCAATGTGACGATCTGGCTTTAAGTCGATTCGATAACAAATGACGAAAACGGACGGATTTCTCAGGTTTTTACTACATATGAACCCTTTTCACATTCTCCCGTGCAACGCGGCTGCTAGTCCTCCTTTCATGCAAAATCTTAAGGTCCTAGGTCATGTGCAAGCCAGCAAAGCCGGGTAAAAGTCAATAATCGATAACCAAAACTTGAATTGTACTGCTTCTTACTGAGTATTGCTTCAACTTAGAAGCTTCTTATGTGTTCTGCTATGGTGCTTTTAGTGTTTCCGCATACCGCGGCACGCGACATAGCTTTGCAGACGATAAATGTAACCGTCTCATAGAGAAAAGCAGCCAATGTGACGATCTGGCTTTCAGTTGTTTCGATATTAAATGACGATAACGGACGGATTTCTCAGGTTTTTACTACATATGAACCCTTTTCACATTCTCCCGTGCAACGCGGCTGCTAGTCCTCCTTTCATGCAAAATCTTAAGGTCCTAGGTCATGTCCAAGCCACCAAAGCCGGCTAACGAGTGAATAATCGACAACTAAAACTTGAATTCTACTACTTCTTACTGGCTATTGCTTCAACTTAGAAGCATCTTCTGTGTTCCACTATGGTGCTTTTAGTGTCTTCGCAGCACGCGACATAGCTATGCAGACGATAAATGTAACCGTCTCAGAGAGAAAAGCGGCCAATGTGACGATCTGGCTTTAAGTCGATTCGATAACAAATTACGAAAACGGACGGATTTCTCAGGTGTTTACTATATATGAACACTTTTCACATTCTGCCGTGCAACGGGGCTGCTAGTCCTCCTTTCATGCAAAATCCTAAGGTCCTAGGTCATGTCCAAGCCACCAAAGCCGGCTAAAAAGTGAATAATCGACAACTAAAACTTCAATTGTACTACTTCTTACTGGCTATTACTTCAACTTAGAAGCTTCTTCTGTGTTCTACTATGGTGCTTTTAGTGTCTCCGCATGCCGCAGCACGCGACAAACCTTTGCAGACGAAAAATGTAACCGTCTCAGAGAGAAAAGCGGCCAATGTGACGATCTGGCTCTAAGTCGATTCGATAACAAATGACGAAAACGGACGGATTTCTCAGCTTTTTACTACATAAGATCACTTTTCACATTCTCCCGTGCAACGCGGCTGCTAGTCCTCCTTTAATGCAAAATCTTAATGTTCCACCTTATGTCCAAGGCACCAAAGCCGCCTAAAAATCAATAATCGATAACCAAAACTTGAATTGTACTCCTCCTTACTGGGTATTGCTTCAACTTCGAAGCTTCTTCTGTGTTCTACTATGGTGCTTTTGATGTCTCCGCATTCCGCAGCACACGACATAGCTGTCCACACAATAAAAGTAACCGTTTCAGAGAGAAGAGCGGCCAATGAGACGATCTGGCTTTAAATCGATTCGATAACAAATGACGAAAACGGACGGATTTCTCAGGTTTTTACTTCTCTCATTCTCCCGTGCAACGGGACTGCTAGTCCTCCTTTCATGCAAAATCTTAAGGTTCCACCTCATGTCCAAGGTACCAAAGCCGTCTAAAAATCAGTAATCGATAACCAAAACGTGAATTGTACTGCTTCTTACTGGCTATTGCTTCAACTTAGAAGATTCTTCTGGGTTCTACTATGGTGCCTTTAGTGTCTCCGCATACTGCAGCACGCGACATAGCCTTGTTGACAATAAATGTAACCGTCTCAGAGAGAAAAGCGGCCAATGTGACGATCTGGCTTTAAGTCGATTCGATAACAAATGACGAAAACGGACGGATTTCTCAGGTTTTTACTTCTCTCATTCTCCCGCGCAACGGGACTGCTAGTCCTCCTTTCATGCAAAATCTTAAGGTTCCACCTCATGTCCAAGGCACCAAAGCCGACTAAAAATCAGTAATCGATAACCAAAACGTGAATTGTACTGCTTCTTACTGGCTATTGCTTCAACTTAGAAGATTCTTCTGGGTTCTACTATGGTGCCTTTAGTGTCTCAGCATACTGCAGCACGCGACATACCTTTGCAGACGAAAAATGTAACCGTCTCAGAGAGAAAAGCGGCCAATGTGACGATCTGGCTCTAAGTCGATTCGATAACAAATGACGAAAACGGACGGATTTCTCAGCTTTTTACTACATAAGAACACTTTTCACATTCTCCCGTGCAACGCGGCAGCTAGTCCTCCTTTAATGCAAAATCTTAATGTTCCACCTTATGTCCAAGGCACCAAAGCCGCCTAAAAATCAATAATCGATAACCAAAACTTGAATTGTACTCCTCCTTACTGGGTATTGCTTCAACTTCGAAGCTTCTTCTGTGTTCTACTATGGTGCTTTTGATGTCTCCGCATTCCGCAGCACACGACATAGCTGTCCACACAATAAAAGTAACCGTTTCAGAGAGAAGAGCGGCCAATGAGACGATCTGGCTTTAAATCGATTCGATAACAAATGACGAAAACGGACGGATTTCTCAGGTTTTTACTACATATGAACACTTTTCACATTCTCGCGTGCAACGCGGCTGCTAGTTTTCCTTTCATGCAAAATCTTAATGTTCCACCTCATGTCCAAGGCACCAAAGCCGTCTAAAAATCAATAATCGATAACCAAAACGTGAATTGTACTGCTTCTTACTGGCTATTGCTTCAACTTAGAAGCTTCCTCTGTGTTCTACTATGGTGCTTTTAGTGTCTCCGCATACCGCAGCACGCGACATAACTTTGCAGACGATAAATGTAACCGTCTCAGAGAGAAAAGCGGCCAATGTGACGATCTGGCTTTAAGTCGATTCGTTAACAAATGACGAAAACGGACGGATTTCTCAGGTTTTTACTACATATGAACACTTTTCACATTCTCCCGTGCAACGCGGCCGCTAGTCCTCCTTTCATGCAAAATCGCGAGGTCTTAGGTCATGTCCAAGCCACCAAAGCCGGCTAAAAAGTGAATAATCGACAACTAAAACTTCAATTGTACTACTTCTTACTGGCTATTACTTCAACTTAGAAGCTTCTTCTGTGTTCTACTATGGTGCTTTTAGTGCCTCCGCATACCGCAGCACGCGACGTAGCTTTGCAGACGATAAATGTAACCGTCTCAGAGAGAAAAGCGGCCAATGTGACGATCTTGCTTTAAGTCGAATCGATAACAAATGACGAAAACGGACGGATTTCTCAGGTGTTTACTATATATGAACACTTTTCACATTCTCCCGTGCAACGCGGCTGCTAGTCCTCCTTTCATGCAAAATCTTAAGGTCCTAGGTCATGTCCAATCCACCAAAGCCGGCTAAAAAGTGAATAATCGACAACTAAAAATTGAATTGTACTACTTACTGGCTATTACATCAACTTAGAAGCTTCTTCTGTGTTCTACTATGGTGCTTTTAGTGTCTCTGCATACCGCAGCAGGCGACATAGCTTTGCAGACGACAAATGCAACCGATTCAGAGAGAAGAGCGGCCAATGTGACGATCTGGCTTTAAGTCGATTCGATAACAAATGACGAAAACGGACGGATTTCTCAGGTTTTTACTACATATGAACCCTTTTCACATTCTCCCGTGCAACGCGGCTGCTAGTCCTCCTTTCATGCAAAATCTTAAGGTCCTAGGTCATGTGCAAGCCAGCAAAGCCGGGTAAAAGTCAATAATCGATAACCAAAACTTGAATTGTACTGCTTCTTACTGAGTATTGCTTCAACTTAGAAGCTTCTTATGTGTTCTGCTATGGTGCTTTTAGTGTTTCCGCATACCGCGGCACGCGACATAGCTTTGCAGACGATAAATGTAACCGTCTCATAGAGAAAAGCAGCCAATGTGACGATCTGGCTTTCAGTTGTTTCGATATTAAATGACGATAACGGACGGATTTCTCAGGTTTTTACTACATATGAACCCTTTTCACATTCTCCCGTGCAACGCGGCTGCTAGTCCTCCTTTCATGCAAAATCTTAAGGTCCTAGGTCATGTCCAAGCCACCAAAGCCGGCTAACGAGTGAATAATCGACAACTAAAACTTGAATTCTACTACTTCTTACTGGCTATTGCTTCAACTTAGAAGCATCTTCTGTGTTCTACTATGGTGCTTTTAGTGTCTTCGCAGCACGCGACATAGCTATGCAGACGATAAATGTAACCGTCTCAGAGAGAAAAGCGGCCAATGTGACGATCTGGCTTTAAGTCGATTCGATAACAAATTACGAAAACGGACGGATTTCTCAGGTGTTTACTATATATGAACACTTTTCACATTCTGCCGTGCAACGGGGCTGCTAGTCCTCCTTTCATGCAAAATCCTAAGGTCCTAGGTCATGTCCAAGCCACCAAAGCCGGCTAAAAAGTGAATAATCGACAACTAAAACTTCAATTGTACTACTTCTTACTGGCTATTACTTCAACTTAGAAGCTTCTTCTGTGTTCTACTATGGTGCTTTTAGTGTCTCCGCATGCCGCAGCACGCGACAAACCTTTGCAGACGAAAAATGTAACCGTCTCAGAGAGAAAAGCGGCCAATGTGACGATCTGGCTCTAAGTCGATTCGATAACAAATGACGAAAACGGACGGATTTCTCAGCTTTTTACTACATAAGATCACTTTTCACATTCTCCCGTGCAACGCGGCTGCTAGTCCTCCTTTAATGCAAAATCTTAATGTTCCACCTTATGTCCAAGGCACCAAAGCCGCCTAAAAATCATTAATCGATAACCAAAACTTGAATTGTACTCCTCCTTACTGGGTATTGCTTCAACTTCGAAGCTTCTTCTGTGTTCTACTATGGTGCTTTTGATGTCTCCGCATTCCGCAGCACACGACATAGCTGTCCACACAATAAAAGTAACCGTTTCAGAGAGAAGAGCGGCCAATGAGACGATCTGGCTTTAAATCGATTCGATAACAAATGACGAAAACGGACGGATTTCTCAGGTTTTTACTACATATGAACACTTTTCACATTCTCGCGTGCAACGCGGCTGCTAGTTTCCTTTCATGCAAAATCTTAATGTTCCACCTCATGTCCAAGGCACCAAAGCCGTCTAAAAATCAATAATCGATAACCAAAACGTGAATAGTACTGCTTCTTACTGGCTATTGCTTCAACTTAGAAGCTTCCTCTGTGTTCTACTATGGTGCTTTTAGTGTCTCCGCATACCGCAGCACGCGACATAACTTTGCAGACGATAAATGTAACCGTCTCAGAGAGAAAAGCGGCCAATGTGACGATCTGGCTTTAAGTCGATTCGTTAACAAATGACGAAAACGGACGGATTTCTCAGGTTTTTACTACATATGAACACTTTTCACATTCTCCCGTGCAACGCGGCTGCTAGTCCTCCTTTCATGCAAAATCGCGAGGTCTTAGGTCATGTCCAAGCCACCAAAGCCGGCTAAAAAGTGAATAATCGGCAACTAAAACTTCAATTGTACTACTTCTTACTGGCTATTACTTCAACTTAGAAGCTTCTTCTGTGTTCTACTATGGTGCTTTTAGTGCCTCCGCATACCGCAGCACGCGACGTAGCTTTGCAGACGATAAATGTAACCGTCTCATAGAGAAAAGCGGCCAATGTGACGATCTTGCTTTAAGTCGAATCGATAACAAATGACGAAAACGGACGGATTTCTCAGATGTTTACTATATATGAACACTTTTCACATTCTCCCGTGCAACGCGGCTGCTAGTCCTCCTTCCATGCAAAATCTTAAGGTCCTAGGTCATGTCCAATCCACCAAAGCCGGCTAAAAAGTGAATAATCGACAACTAAAAATTGAATTGTACTACTTCTTACTGGCTATTACATCAACTTAGAAGCTTCTTCTGTGTTCTACTATGGTGCTTTTAGTGTCTCTGCATACCGCAGCAGGCGACATAGCTTTGCAGACGACAAATGCAACCGATTCAGAGAGAAGAGCGGCCAATGTGACGATCTGGCTTTAAGTCGATTCGATAACAAATGACGAAAACGGACGGATTTCTCAGGTTTTTACTACATATGAACCCTTTTCACATTCTCCCGTGTAACGCGGCTGCTAGTCCTCCTTTCATGCAAAATCTTAAGGTCCTAGGTCATGTGCAAGCCAGCAAAGCCGGGTAAAAGTCAATAATCGATAACCAAAACTTGAATTGTACTGCTTCTTACTGAGTATTGCTTCAACTTAGAAGCTTCTTATGTGTTCTACTATGGTGCTTTTAGTGTTTCCGCATACCGCGGCACGCGACATAGCTTTGCAGACGATAAATGTAACCGTCTCATAGAGAAAAGCAGCCAATGTGACGATCTGGCTTTCAGTTGTTTCGATATTAAATGACGATAACGGACGGATTTCTCAGGTTTTTACTACATATGAACCCTTTTCACATTCTCCCGTGCAACGCGGCTGCTAGTCCTCCTTTCATGCAAAATCTTAAGGTCCTAGGTCATGTCCAAGCCACCAAAGCCGGCTAACGAGTGAATAATCGACAACTAAAACTTGAATTCTACTACTTCTTACTCGCTATTGCTTCAACTTAGAAGTATCTTCTGTGTTCTACTATGGTGCTTTTAGTGTCTTCGCAGCACGCGACATAGCTATGCAGACGATAAATGTAACCGTCTCAGAGAGAAAAGCGGCCAATGTGACGATCTGGCTTTAAGTCGATTCGATAACAAATTACGAAAACGGACGGATTTCTCGGGTGTTTACTATATATGATCACTTTTCACATTCTGCCGTGCAACGGGGCTGCTAGTCCTCCTTTCATGCAAAATCCTAAGGTCCTAGGTCATGTCCAAGCCACCAAAGCCGGCTAAAAAGTGAATAATCGACAACTAAAACTTCAATTGTACTACTTCTTACTGGCTATTACTTCAACTTAGAAGCTTCTTCTGTGTTCTACTATGGTGCTTTTAGTGTCTCCGCATGCCGCAGCACGCGACATAGCTTTGCACACGATAAATGTAACCGTTTTAGAGAGAAGAGCGGCCAATTTGACGATCTGGCTTTACGTCGATTCGATAACAAATGCCGAAAACGGACGGATTTCTCAGGTTTTTACTACATATGAACCCTTTTCATATTCTCCCGTGCAACGCGGCTGCTAGTCCTCCTTTCATGCAAAATCTTAAGGTCCTAGGTCATGTCCAAGCCACCAAAGCCGGCTAAAAAGTGAACAATCTACAACCAAAACGTGAATTGGACTGCTTCTTACTGGCTATTGCTTCAACTTAGAAGCTTCTTCTGTGTTCTACTATGGTGCTTTTAGTGTCTCCGCAGCACGCGACATAGCTATGCAGACGATAAATGTAACCGTCTCAGAGAGAAAAGCGGCCAATGTGACGATCTGGCTTTAAGTCGATTCGATAACAAATGACGAAAACGGACGGATTTCTCAGGTTTTTACTACATATGAACTTTTTTCACATTCTCCCGTGCAACGCGGCTGCTAGTCCTCCTTTCATGCAAAATCTTAAGGTTCCACCTCATGTCCAAGGCACCAAAGCCGTCTAAAGATCAATAATCGATAACCAAAACTTGAATTGTACTGCTTCTTACTGGCAATTGCTTCAACTTAGAAGCTTCTTCTGTGTTCTTCTATGATGCTTTTAGAATCTCCGCATACCGCAGCACGCGACATAGCTTTGCAGACGATAAATGTTACCGTCTCAAAGAGAAAAGCGACTAATGTGACGATCTGGCTGTATGTCGATTCGATAACAAATGACGAAAACGGACTGAGTTCTCAGGTTTTTACTACATATGAACACTTTTCACATTCTCCCGTGCAACGGGGCTGCTTGTCCTCTTTTCAGGCAAAATCTCAAGGTACTAGGTCATGTCCAAGCCTCCAAAGCCGGCTAAAAAGTGAACACTCGACAACTAAAACTTGAATTGTACTACTTCTTACTGGCTATTACTTCAACTTAGAAGCTTCTTCTGTGTTCCACTATGGTGCTTTTAGTGTCTCTGCATACCGCAGCATTCGACATAGCTTTGCAGACGATAAATGTAACCGTCTCATAGAGAAAAGCGGCCAATGTGACGATCTGGCTTTAAGTCGATTCGATAACAAATGACGAAAACGGACGGATTTCTCAGGTTTTTACTACATATAAACCCTTTTCACATACTCCCGTGCAACGCGGCTGCTAGTCCTCCTTTCATGCAAAATCTTAAGGTCCTAGGTCATGTCCAAGCCACCAAAGCCGGCTAAAGAGTGAATAATCGAACACTAAAACTTGAATTGTACTACTTCTTACTGGCTATTGCTTGAACTTAGAAGCTTCTTCTGTGTTCTACTATGGTGCTTTTAGTGTCTCCGCATACCGCAGCACGCGACATAGCTTTGCAGACGATAAATGTAACCCATTCAGAGAGAAGAGCGGCCAATGTGACGATCTGGCTGTAAGTCGATTCGATAACAAATGTCGAAAACGGACGGATTTCTCAGGTTTTTACTACATATGAACCCTTTTTACATTCTCCCGTGCAACGCGGCTGCTAGTCCTCCTTTCATGCAAAATCTTAAGGTCCTATGTCATGTGCAAGCCACCAAAGCCGGGTAAAAGTCAATAATCGATAACCAAAACTTGAAATGTACTGCTTATTACTGGCTATTGCTTCAACTTAGAAGCTTCTTCTGTGTTCTACTATGGTGCTTTTAGAGTCTCCGCATACCGCAGCACGCGACATAGCTTTGCAGACGATAAATGTAACCGTCTCAGAGAGAAAAGCGGCCAATGTGACGATCTGGCTTTGATTCGATAACATATGACGAAAACGGACGGATTTCTCAGGTTTTTACTACATATGAACACTTTTCACATTCTCCCGTGCAACGCGGCTGCTAGTCCTCCTTTCATGCAAAATCGTAAGGTCCTAGGTCATGTCCAAGCCACCAAAGCCGGCTAAAAAGTGAACAATCGACAACTAAAACTTGAATTGTACTACTTCTTACTGGCTATTACTTCAACTTAGAAGCTTCTTCTGTATTCCACTATGGTGCTTTTAGAGTCTCTGCATACCGCAGCAGGCGACATAGCTTTGCAGACGATAAATGTAACCGTCTCATAGAGAAAAGCGGCCAATGTGACTATATGGCTTTAAGTCTATTCGATAACAAATGACGATAACGGGCGGATTTCTCTGGTTTTTACTACATATGAACCCTTTTCACATTCTCCCGTGCAACGCGGCTGCTAGTCCTCCTTTCATGCAAAATCTTAAGGTTCCACCTCATGTCCAAGGCACCAAAGCCGGCTACATATCAATAATCGATAACCAAAACTTGAATTGTACTTCTTCTTACTGGCTATTGCTTCAACTTAGAAGCTTCTTCTGTGTTCTACTATGGTGCTTTTAGTGTTTCCGCATACCGCAGCACGCGACATATCTTTGCAGACGATAAATGTAACCGTCTCAGAGAGAAAAGCGGCCAATGTCACGATCTGGCTTTGAGTCGATTCGATAACAAATGACGAAAACGGACGGATTTCTCAGGTTTTTACTACATATGAACCCTTTTCACATTCTCCCGTGCAACGCGGCTGCTAGTCCTCCTTTCATGCAAAATCTTAAGGTCCTAGGTCATGTGCAAGCCACCAAAGCCGGGTAAAAGTCAATAATCGATAACCAAAACTTGAATTGTACTGCTTCTTACTGAATATTGCTTCAACTTAGAAGCTTCTTATGTCTTCTACTATGGTGCTTTTAGTGTTTCCGCATACCGCAGCACGCGACATAGCTTTGCAGACTATAAACGTAACCGTTTCAGAGAGAAAAGCGGCCAATGTGACGATCTGGCTTTAAGTCGTATAGATAACAAATGACGAAAACGGACGGATTTCTCAGGTGTTTACTATATATGAACACTTTTCACATTCTCCCGTGCAACGCGGCTGCTAGTCCTCCTTTCATGCAAAATCTTAAGGTTCCACCTCATGTCCAAGGCACCAAAGCCGGCTACATATCAATAATCGATAACCAAAACTTGAATTGTACTTCTTCTTACTGGCTATTGCTTCAACTTAGAAGCTTCTTCTGTGTTCTACTATGGTGCTTTTAGTGTTTCCGCATACCGCAGCACGCGACATATCTTTGCAGACGATAAATGTAACCGTCTCAGAGAGAAAAGCGGCCAATGTCACGATCTGGCTTTGAGTCGATTCGATAACAAATGACGAAAACGGACGGATTTCTCAGGTTTTTACTACATATGAACCCTTTTCACATTCTCCCGTGCAACGCGGCTGCTAGTCCTCCTTTCATGCAAAATCTTAAGGTCCTAGGTCATGTGCAAGCCACCAAAGCCGGGTAAAAGTCAATAATCGATAACCAAAACTTGAATTGTACTGCTTCTTACTGAATATTGCTTCAACTTAGAAGCTTCTTATGTCTTCTACTATGGTGCTTTTAGTGTTTCCGCATACCGCAGCACGCGACATAGCTTTGCAGACTATAAACGTAACCGTCTCAGAGAGAAAAGCGGCCAATGTGACGATCTGGCTTTAAGTCGAATCGATAACAAATGACGAAAACGGACGGATTTCTCAGGTGTTTACTATATATGAACACTTTTCACATTCTCCCGTGCAACGCGGCTGCTAGTCCTCCTTCCATGCAAAATCTTAAGGTCCTAGGTCATGTCCAATCCACCAAAGCCGGCTAAAAAGTGAATAATCGACAACTAAAAATTGAATTGTACTACTTCTTACTGGCTATTACATCAACTTAGAAGCTTCTTCTGTGTTCTACTATGGTGCTTTTAGTGTCTCTGCATACCGCAGCAGGCGACATAGCTTTGCAGACGATAAATGTAACCGTCTCATAGAGAAAAGCGGCCAAAGTGACGATCTGGCTTTAAGTTGATTCGATAACAAATGACGATAACGGACGGATTTCTCAGGTTTTTACTACATATGAACCCTTTACACATTCTCCCGTGCAACGCGGCTGCTAGTCCTCCTTTCATGCAAAATGTTAAGGTCCTAGGTCATGTCCAAGCCACCAAAGCCGGCTAAAGAGTGAATATTCGACAACTAAAACTTGAATTGTACTACTTCTTACTGGCTATTGCTTCAACTTAGAAGCTTCTTCTGTGTTCTACTATGGTGCTTTTAGTGTCTCCGCATACCGCAGCACGCTACATAGCTTTGCAGACGAAAAATGTAACCGTCTCAGAGAGAAAAGCGGCCAATGTGACGATCTGGCTTTATTTCGATTCGATAACAAATGACGAAAACGGACGGATTTCTCAGGTTGTTACTACATATGAACCCCTTTCATATTCTCCCGTGCAACGCGGCTTCTAGTCCTCCTTTCAGGCAAAATCTTAAGGTCCTAGGTCATGTAAAAGCCACCAAAGCCGGCTAAAAATCAATAATCGATAACCAAAACTTGAATTGTACTGCTTCTTACTGACTATTGCTTCAACTTAGAAGCTTCTTATATGTTCTACTATGGTGCTTTTAGAGTTTCCGCATACCGCAGCAGGCGACAAAGCTTTGCAGACTATAAATGTAACCGTCTCAGAGAGAAAAGCGGCCAATGTGACGATCTGGCTTTAAGTCGATTCGATAACAAATGACGAAAACGGACGGATTTCTCAGGTTTTTACTACATATGAACCCTTTTCACATTCTCCCGTGCAACGCGGCTGCTAGTCCTCCTTTCATGCAAAATCTTAAGGTCCTAGGTCATGTGCAAGCCAGCAAAGCCGGGTAAAAGTCAATAATCGATAACCAAAACTTGAATTGTACTGCCTCTTACTGAGTATTGCTTCAACTTAGAAGCTTCTTATGTGTTATACTATGGTGCTTTTAGTGTTTCCGCATACCGCGGCACGCGACATATCTTTGCAGACGATAAATGTAACCGTCTCATAGAGAAAAGCAGCCAATGTGACGATCTGGCTTTCAGTTGTTTCGATATTAAATGACGATAACGGACGGATTTCTCAGGTTTTTACTACATATGAACCCTTTTCACATTCTCCCGTGCAACGCGGCTGCTAGTCCTCCTTTCATGCAAAATCTTAAGGTCCTAGGTCATGTCCAAGCCACCAAAGCCGGCTAACGAGTGAATAATCGACAACTAAAACTTGAATTCTACTACTTCTTACTGGCTATTGCTTCAACTTAGAAGCATCTTCTGTGTTCCACTATGGTGCTTTTAGTGTCTTCGCAGCACGCGACATAGCTATGCAGACGATAAATGTAACCGTCTCAGAGAGAAAAGCGGCCAATGTGACGATCTGGCTTTAAGTCGATTCGATAACAAATTACGAAAACGGACGGATTTCTCAGGTGTTTACTATATATGAACACTTTTCACATTCTGCCGTGCAACGGGGCTGCTAGTCCTCCTTTCATGCAAAATCCTAAGGTCCTAGGTCATGTCCAAGCCACCAAAGCCGGCTAAAAAGTGAATAATCGACAACTAAAACTTCAATTGTACTACTTCTTACTGGCTATTACTTCAACTTAGAAGCTTCTTCTGTGTTCTACTATGGTGCTTTTAGTGTCTCCGCATGCCGCAGCACGCGACATAGCTTTGCAGACTATAAACGTAACCGTCTCAGAGAGAAAAGCGGCCAATGTGACGATCTGGCTTTACGTCGATTCGATAACAAATGCCGAAAACGGACGGATTTCTCAGGTTTTTACTACATATGAACCCTTTTCATATTCTCCCGTGCAACGCGGCTGCTAGTCCTCCTTTCATGCAAAATCTTAAGGTCCTAGGTCATGTCGAAGCCACCAAAGCCGGCTAAAAAGTGAACAATCTACAACCAAAACGTGAATTGGACTGCTTCTTACTGGCTATTGCTTCAACTTAGAAGCTTCTTCTGTGTTCTACTATGGTGCTTTTAGTGTCTCCGCAGCACGCGACATAGCTATGCAGACGATAAATGTAACCGTCTCAGAGAGAAAAGCGGCCAATGTGACGATCTGGCTTTAAGTCGATTCGATAACAAATGACGAAAACGGACGGATTTCTCAGGTTTTTACTACATATGAACTTTTTTCACATTCTCCCGTGCAACGCGGCTGCCAGTCCTCCTTTCATGCAAAATCTTAAGGTTCCACCTCATGTCCAAGGCACCAAAGCCGTCTAAAAATCAATAATCGATAACCAAAACTTGAATTGTACTGCTTCTTACTGGCAATTGCTTCAACTTAGAAGCTTCTTCTGTGTTCTACTATGATGCTTTTAGAATCTCCGCATACCGCAGCACGCGACATAGCTTTGCAGACGATAAATGTTACCGTCTCAGAGAGAAAAGCGACTAATGTGACGATCTGGCTGTATGTCGATTCGATAACAAATGACGAAAACGGACTGAGTTCTCAGGTTTTTACTACATATGAACACTTTTCACATTCTCCCGTGCAACGGGGCTGCTTGTCCTCTTTTCAGGCAAAATCTCAAGGTACTAGGTCATGTCCAAGCCTCCAAGGCCGGCTAAAAAGTGAACACTCGACAACTAAAACTTGAATTGTACTACTTCTTACTGGCTATTACTTCAACTTAGAAGCTTCTTCTGTGTTCCACTATGGTGCTTTTAGTGTCTCTGCATACCGCAGCATTCGACATAGCTTTGCAGACGATAAATGTAACCGTCTCATAGAGAAAAGCGGCCAATGTGACGATCTGGCTTTAAGTCGATTCGATAACAAATGACAAAAACGGACGGATTTCTCAGGTTTTTACTACATATAAACCCTTTTCACATACTCCCGTGCAACGCGGCTGCTAGTCCACCTTTCATGCAAAATCTTAAGGTCCTAGGTCATGTCCAAGCCACCAAAGCCGGCTAAAGAGTGAATAATCGAACACTAAAACTTGAATTGTACTACTTCTTACTGGCTATTGCTTGAACTTAGAAGCTTCTTCTGTGTTCTACTATGGTGCTTTTAGTGTCTCCGCATACCGCAGCACGCGACATAGCTTTGCAGACGATAAATGTAACCCATTCAGAGAGAAGAGCGGCCAATGTGACGATCTGGCTGTAAGTCGATTCGATAACAAATGTCGAAAACGGACGGATTTCTCAGGTTTTTACTACATATGAACCCTTTTTACATTCTCCCGTGCAACGCGGCTGCTAGTCCTCCTTTCATGCAAAATCTTAAGGTCCTATGTCATGTGCAAGCCACCAAAGCCGGGTAAAAGTCAATAATCGATAACCAAAACTTGAAATGTACTGCTTATTACTGGCTATTGCTTCAACTTAGAAGCTTCTTCTGTGTTCTACTATGGTGCTTTTAGAGTCTCCGCATACCGCAGCACGCGACATAGCTTTGCAGACGATAAATGTAACCGTCTCAGAGAGAAAAGCGGCCAATGTGACGATCTGGCTTTGATTCGATAACATATGACGAAAACGGACGGATTTCTCAGGTTTTTACTACATATGAACACTTTTCACATTCTCCCGTGCAACGCGGCTGCTAGTCCTCCTTCATGCAAAATCTTAAGGTTCCACCTCATGTCCAAGGCACCAAAGCCGTCTAAAAATCAATAATCGATAACCAAAACTTGAATTGTACTGCTTCTTACTGGCAATTGCTTCAACTTAGAAGCTTCTTCTGTGTTCTACTATGATGCTTTTAGAATCTCCGCATACCGCAGCACACGACATAGCTTTGCAGACGATAAATGTTACCGTCTCAGAGAGAAAAGCGACTAATGTGACGATCTGGCTCTATGTCGATTCGATAACAAATGACGAAAACGGACTGAGTTCTCAGGTTTTTACTACATATGAACACTTTTCACATTCTCCCGTGCAACGGGGCTGCTTGTCCTCTTTTCAGGCAAAATCTCAAGGTACTAGGTCATGTCCAAGCCTCCAAAGCCGGCTAAAAAGTGAACACTCGACAACTAAAACTTGAATTGTACTACTTCTTACTGGCTATTACTTCAACTTAGAAGCTTCTTCTGTGTTCCACTATGGTGCTTTTAGTGTCTCTGCATACCGCAGCATTCGACATAGCTTTGCAGACGATAAATGTAACCGTCTCATAGAGAAAAGCGGCCAATGTGACGATCTGGCTTTAAGTCGATTCGATAACAAATGACGAAAACGGACGGATTTCTCAGGTTTTTACTACATATAAACCCTTTTCACATACTCCCGTGCAACGCGGCTGCTAGTCCACCTTTCATGCAAAATCTTAAGGTCCTAGGTCATGTCCAAGCCACCAAAGCCGGCTAAAGAGTGAATAATCGAACACTAAAACTTGAATTGTACTACTTCTTACTGGCTATTGCTTGAACTTAGAAGCTTCTTCTGTGTTCTACTATGGTGCTTTTAGTGTCTCCGCATACCGCAGCACGCGACATAGCTTTGCAGACGATAAATGTAACCCATTCAGAGAGAAGAGCGGCCAATGTGACGATCTGGCTGTAAGTCGATTCGATAACAAATGTCGAAAACGGACGGATTTCTCAGGTTTTTACTACATATGAACCCTTTTTACATTCTCCCGTGCAACGCGGCTGCTAGTCCTCCTTTCATGCAAAATCTTAAGGTCCTATGTCATGTGCAAGCCACCAAAGCCGGGTAAAAGTCAATAATCGATAACCAAAACTTGAAATGTACTGCTTATTACTGGCTATTGCTTCAACTTAGAAGCTTCTTCTGTGTTCTACTATGGTGCTTTTAGAGTCTCCGCATACCGCAGCACGCGACATAGCTTTGCAGACGATAAATGTAACCGTCTCAGAGAGAAAAGCGGCCAATGTGACGATCTGGCTTTGATTCGATAACATATGACGAAAACGGACGGATTTCTCAGGGTTTTACTACATATGAACACTTTTCACATTCTCCCGTGCAACGCGGCTGCTAGTCCTCCTTTCATGCAAAATCGTAAGGTCCTAGGTCATGTCCAAGCCACCAAAGCCGGCTAAAAAGTGAACAATCGACAACTAAAACTTGAATTGTACTACTTCTTACTGGCTATTACTTCAACTTAGAAGCTTCTTCTGTATTCCACTATGGTGCTTTTAGAGTCTCTGCATACCGCAGCAGGCGACATAGCTTTGCAGACGATAAATGTAACCGTCTCATAGAGAAAAGCGGCCAATGTGACTATATGGCTTTAAGTCGATTCGATAACAAATGACGATAACGGGCGGATTTCTCTGGTTTTTACTACATATGAACCCTTTTCACATTCTCCCGTGCAACGCGGCTGCTAGTCCTCCTTTCATGCAAAATCTTAAGGTTCCACCTCATGTCCAAGGCACCAAAGCCGACTACATATCAATAATCGATAACCAAAACTTGAATTGTACTTCTTCTTACTGGCTATTGCTTCAACTTAGAAGCTTCTTCTGTGTTCTACTATGGTGCTTTTAGTGTTTCCGCATACCGCAGCACGCGACATATCTTTGCAGACGATAAATGTAACCGTCTCAGAGAGAAAAGCGGCCAATGTCACGATCTGGCTTTGAGTCGATTCGATAACAAATGACGAAAACGGACGGATTTCTCAGGTTTTTACTACATATGAACCCTTTTCACATTCTCCCGTGCAAGGCGGCTGCTAGTCCTCCTTTCATGCAAAATCTTAAGGTCCTAGGTCATGTGCAAGCCACCAAAGCCGGGTAAAAGTCAATAATCGATAACCAAAACTTGAATTGTACTGCTTCTTACTGAATATTGCTTCAACTTAGAAGCTTCTTATGTCTTCTACTATGGTGCTTTTAGTGTTTCCGCATACCGCAGCACGCGACATAGCTTTGCAGACTATAAACGTAACCGTCTCAGAGAGAAAAGCGGCCAATGTGACGATCTGGCTTTAAGTCGTATCGATAACAAATGACGAAAACGGACGGATTTCTCAGGTATTTACTATATATGAACACTTTTCACATTCTCCCGTGCAACGCGGCTGCTAGTCCTCCTTTCATGCAAAATCTTAAGGTTCCACCTCATGTCCAAGGCACCAAAGCCGGCTACATATCAATAATCGATAACCAAAACTTGAATTGTACTTCTTCTTACTGGCTATTGCTTCAACTTAGAAGCTTCTTCTGTGTTCTACTATGGTGCTTTTAGTGTTTCCGCATACCGCAGCACGCGACATATCTTTGCAGACGATAAATGTAACCGTCTCAGAGAGAAAAGCGGCCAATGTCACGATCTGGCTTTGAGTCGATTCGATAACAAATGACGAAAACGGACGGATTTCTCAGGTTTTTACTACATATGAACCCTTTTCACATTCTCCCGTGCAACGCGGCTGCTAGTCCTCCTTTCATGCAAAATCTTAAGGTCCTAGGTCATGTGCAAGCCACCAAAGCCGGGTAAAAGTCAATAATCGATAACCAGAACTTGAATTGTACTGCTTCTTACTGAATATTGCTTCAACTTAGAAGCTTCTTATGTCTTCTACTATGGTGCTTTTAGTGTTTCCGCATACCGCAGCACGCGACATAGCTTTGCAGACTATAAACGTAACCGTCTCAGAGAGAAAAGCGGCCAATGTGACGATCTGGCTTTAAGTCGAATCGATAACAAATGACGAAAACGGACGGATTTCTCAGGTGTTTACTATATATGAACACTTTTCACATTCTCCCGTGCAACGCGGCTGCTAGTCCTCCTTTCATGCAAAATGTTAAGGTCCTAGGTCATGTCCAAGCCACCAAAGCCGGCTAAAGAGTGAATATTCGACAACTAAAACTTGAATTGTACTACTTCTTACTGGCTATTGCTTCAACTTAGAAGCTTCTTCTGTGTTCTACTATGGTGCTTTTAGTGTCTCCGCATACCGCAGCACGCGACATAGCTTTGCAGACGACAAATGCAACCGATTCAGAGAGAAGAGCGGCCAATGTGACGATCTGGCTTTAAGTCGATTCGATAACAAATGACGAAAACGGACGGATTTCTCAGGTTTTTACTACATATGAACCCTTTTCACATTCTCCCGTGCAACGCGGCTGCTAGTCCTCCTTTCATGCAAAATCTTAAGATTCCACCTTATGTCCAAGGCACCAAAGCCGGCCAAAAATCAATAATCGGTAACCAAAACTTGAATTGTACTGCTTCTTACTGGCTATTGCTTCAACTTAGAAGCTTCTTCTGTGTTCTACTATGGTGCTTTTAGTGTCTCCGCATACCGCAGCACGCTACATAGCTTTGCAGACGAAAAATGTAACCGTCTCAGAGAGAAAAGCGGCCAATGTGACGATCTGGCTTTATTTCGATTCGATAACAAATGACGAAAACGGACGGATTTCTCAGGTTGTTACAACATATGAACCCCTTTCATATTCTCCCGTGCAACGCGGCTTCTAGTCCTCCTTTCAGGCAAAATCTTAAGGTCCTAGGTCATGTAAAAGCCACCAAAGCCGGCTAAAAATCAATAATCGATAACCAAAACTTGAATTGTACTGCTTCTTACTGACTATTGCTTCAACTTAGAAGCTTCTTATATGTTCTACTATGGTGCTTTTAGAGTTTCCGCATACCGCAGCAGGCGACATAGCTTTGCAGACTATAAATGTAACCGTCTCAGAGAGAAAAGCGGCCAATGTGACGATCTGGCTTTAAGTCGATTCGATAACAAATGACGAAAACGGACGGATTTCTCAGGTTTTTACTACATATGAACCCTTTTCACATTCTCCCGTGCAACGCGGCTGCTAGTCCTCCTTTCATGCAAAATCTTAAGGTCCTAGGTCATGTGCAAGCCAGCAAAGCCGGGTAAAAGTCAATAATCGATAACCAAAACTTGAATTGTACTGCTTCTTACTGAGTATTGCTTCAACTTAGAAGCTTCTTATGTGTTCTACTATGGTGCTTTTAGTGTTTCCGCATACCGCGGCACGCGACATATCTTTGCAGACGATAAATGTAACCGTCTCATAGAGAAAAGCAGCCAATGTGACGATCTGGCTTTCAGTTGTTTCGATATTAAATGACGATAACGGACGGATTTCTCAGGTTTTTACTACATATGAACCCTTTTCACATTCTCCCGTGCAACGCGGCTGCTAGTCCTCCTTTCATGCAAAATCTTAAGGTCCTAGGTCATGTCCAAGCCACCAAAGCCGGCTAACGAGTGAATAATCGACAACTAAAACTTGAATTCTACTACTACTTACTGGCTATTGCTTCAACTTAGAAGCATCTTCTGTGTTCTACTATGGTGCTTTTAGTGTCTTCGCAGCACGCGACATAGCTATGCAGACGATAAATGTAACCGTCTCAGAGAGAAAAGCGGCCAATGTGACGATCTGGCTTTAAGTCGATTCGATAACAAATTACGAAAACGGACGGATTTCTCAGGTGTTTACTATATATGAACACTTTTCACATTCTGCCGTGCAACGGGGCTGCTAGTCCTCCTTTCATGCAAAATCCTAAGGTCCTAGGTCAAGTACAAGCCACCAAAGCCGGCTAAAAAGTGAATAATCGACAACTAAAACTTCAATTGTACTACTTCTTACTGGCTATTACTTCAACTTAGAAGCTTCTTCTGTGTTCTACTATGGTGCTTTTAGTGTCTCCGCATGCCGCAGCACGCGACATAGCTTTGCACACGATAAATGTAACCGTTTTAGAGAGAAGAGCGGCCAATTTGACGATCTGGCTTTACGTCGATTCGATAACAAATGCCGAAAACGGACGGATTTCTCAGGTTTTTACTACATATGAACCCTTTTCATATTCTCCCGTGCAACGCGGCTGTTAGTCCTCCTTTCATGCAAAATCTTAAGGTCCTAGGTCATGTCCAAGCGACCAAAGCCGGCTAAAAAGTGAACAATCTACAACCAAAACGTGAATTGGACTGCTTCTTACTGGCTATTGCTTCAACTTAGAAGCTTCTTCTGTGTTCTACTATGGTGCTTTTAGTGTCTCCGCAGCACGCGACATAGCTATGCAGACGATAAATGTAACCGTCTCAGAGAGAAAAGCGGCCAATGTGACGATCTGGCTTTAAGTCGATTCGATAACAAATGACGAAAACGGACGGATTTCTCAGGTTTTTACTACATATGAACTTTTTTCACATTCTCCCGTGCAACGCGGCTGCTAGTCCTCCTTTCATGCAAAATCTTAAGGTTCCACCTCATGTCCAAGGCACCAAAGCCGTCTAAAAATCAATAATCGATAACCAAAACTTGAATTGTACTGCTTCTTACTGGCAATTGCTTCAACTTAGAAGCTTCTTCTGTGTTCTACTATGATGCTTTTAGAATCTCCGCATACCGCAGCACGCGACATAGCTTTGCAGACGATAAATGTTACCGTCTCAGAGAGAAAAGCGGCCAATGTGACGATCTGGCTTTAAGTCGATTCGATAACAAATGACGAAAACGGACGGATTTCTCAGGTTTTTACTACATATAAACCCTTTTCACATACTCCCGTGCAACGCGGCTGCTAGTCCTCCTTTCATGCAAAATCTTAAGGTCCTAGGTCATGTCCAAGCCACCAAAGCCGGCTAAAGAGTGAATAATCGAACACTAAAACTTGAATTGTACTACTTCTTACTGGCTATTGCTTGAACTTAGAAGCTTCTTCTGTGTTCTACTATGGTGCTTTTAGTGTCTCCGCATACCGCAGCACGCGACATAGCTTTGCAGACGATAAATGTAACCCATTCAGAGAGAAGAGCGGCCAATGTGACGATCTGGCTGTAAGTCGATTCGATAACAAATGTCGAAAACGGACGGATTTCTCAGGTTTTTACTACATATGAACCCTTTTTACATTCTCCCGTGCAACGCGGCTGCTAGTCCTCCTTTCATGCAAAATCTTAAGGTCCTATGTCATGTGCAAGCCACCAAAGCCGGGTAAAAGTCAATAATCGATAACCAAAACTTGAAATGTACTGCTTATTACTGGCTATTGCTTCAACTTAGAAGCTTCTTCTGTATTCCACTATGGTGCTTTTAGAGTCTCTGCATACCGCAGCAGGCGACATAGCTTTGCAGACGATAAATGTAACCGTCTCATAGAGAAAAGCGGCCAATGTGACTATATGGCTTTAAGTCGATTCGATAACAAATGACGATAACTGGCGGATTTCTCTGGTTTTTACTACATATGAACCCTTTTCACATTCTCCCGTGCAACGCGGCTGCTAGTCCTCCTTTCATGCAAAATCTTAAGGTTCCACCTCATGTCCAAGGCACCAAAGCCGGCTACATATCAATAATCGATAACCAAAACTTGAATTGTACTTCTTCTTACTGGCTATTGCTTCAACTTAGAAGCTTCTTCTGTGTTCTGCTATGGTGCTTTTAGTGTTTCCGCATACCGCAGCACGCGACATATCTTTGCAGACGATAAATGTAACCGTCTCAGAGAGAAAAGCGGCCAATGTCACGATCTGGCTTTGAGTCGATTCGATAACAAATGACGAAAACGGACGGATTTCTCAGGTTTTTACTACATATGAACCCTTTTCACATTCTCCCGTGCAACGCGGCTGCTAGTCCTCCTTTCATGCAAAATCTTAAGGTCCTAGGTCATGTGCAAGCCACCAAAGCCGGGTAAAAGTCAATAATCGATAACCAAAACTTGAATTGTACTGCTTCTTACTGAATATTGCTTCAACTTAGAAGCTTCTTATGTCTTCTACTATGGTGCTTTTAGTGTTTCCGCATACCGCAGCACGCGACATAGCTTTGCAGACTATAAACGTAACCGTCTCAGAGAGAAAAGCGGCCAATGTGACGATCTGGCTTTAAGTCGTATCTATAACAAATGACGAAAACGGACGGATTTCTCAGGTGTTTACTATATATGAACACTTTTCACATTCTCCCGTGCAACGCGGCTGCTAGTCCTCCTTTCATGCAAAATCTTAAGGTTCCACCTCATGTCCAAGGCACCAAAGCCGGCTACATATCAATAATCGATAACCAAAACTTGAATTGTACTTCTTCTTACTGGCTATTGCTTCAACTTAGAAGCTTCTTCTGTGTTCTACTATGGTGCTTTTAGTGTTTCCGCATACCGCAGCACGCGACATATCTTTGCAGACGATAAATGTAACCGTCTCAGAGAGAAAAGCGGCCAATGTCACGATCTGGCTTTGAGTCGATTCGATAACAAATGACGAAAACGGACGGATTTCTCAGGTTTTTACTACATATGAACCCTTTTCACATTCTCCCGTGCAACGTGGCTGCTAGTCCTCCTTTCATGCAAAATCTTAAGGTCCTAGGTCATGTGCAAGCCACCAAAGCCGGGTAAAAGTCAATAATCGATAACCAAAACTTGAATTGTACTGCTTCTTACTGAATATTGCTTCAACTTAGAAGCCTCTTATGTCTTCTACTATGGTGCTTTTAGTGTTTCCGCATACCGCAGCACGCGACATAGCTTTGCAGACTATAAACGTAACCGTCTCAGAGAGAAAAGCGGCCAATGTGACGATCTGGCTTTAAGTCGAATCGATAACAAATGACGAAAACGGACGGATTTCTCAGGTGTTTATTATATATGAACACTTTTCACATTCTCCCGTGCAACGCGGCTGCTAGTCCTCCTTCCATGCAAAATCTTAAGGTCCTAGGTCATGTCCAATCCACCATAGCCGGCTAAAAAGTGAATAATCGACAACTAAAAATTGAATTGTACTACTTCTTACTGGCTATTACATCAACTTAGAAGCTTCTTCTGTGTTCTACTATGGTGCTTTTAGTGTCTCTGCATACCGCAGCAGGCGACATAGCTTTGCAGACGATAAATGTAACCGTCTCATAGAGAAAAGCGGCCAAAGTGACGATCTGGCTTTAAGTTGATTCGATAACAAATGACGATAACGGACGGATTTCTCAGGTTTTTACTACATATGAACCCTTTACACATTCTCCCGTGCAACGCGGCTGCTAGTCCTCCTTTCATGCAAAATGTTAAGGTCCTAGGTCATGTCCAAGCCACCAAAGCCGGCTAAAGAGTGAATATTCGACAACTAAAACTTGAATTGTACTACTTCTTACTGGCTATTGCTTCAACTTAGAAGCTTCTTCTGTGTTCTACTATGGTGCTTTTAGTGTCTCCGCATACCGCAGCACGCGACATAGCTTTGCAGACGACAAATGCAACCGATTCAGAGAGAAGAGCGGCCAATGTGACGATCTGGCTTTAAGTCGATTCGATAACAAATGACGAAAACGGACGGATTTCTCAGGATTTTACTACATATGAACCCTTTTCACATTCTCCCGTGCAACGCGGCTGCTAGTCCTCCTTTCATGAGAAATCTTAAGATTCCACCTTATGTCCAAGGCACCAAAGCCGGCCAAAAATCAATAATCGATAACCAAAACTTGAATTGGACTGCTTCTTACTGGCTATTGCTTCAACTTCGAAGCTTCTTCTGTGTTCTACTATGGTGCTTTTAGTGTCTCCGCATACCGTAGCACGCGACATAGCTTTGCAGACGATAAATGTAACCGTCTCAGAGAGAAAAGCAGCCAATGTGACGATCTGGCTTAAAGTCGATTCGATAACAAATGACGAAAACGGACGGATTTCTCAGGTTTTTACAACATATGAACACTTTTCACATTCTCGCGTGCTACGTGGCTGCTAGTTTTCTTTCATGCAAAATCTTAATGTTCCACCTCATGTCCACGTCACCAAAGCCGTCTAAAAATCAATAATCGATAACCAAAACTAGAATTGTACTGCTTCTTACTGACTATTGCTTCAACTTAGAAGTGTCTTCTGTGTTCTACTATGGTGCTTTTAGTGTTTCCGCATACCGCAGCACGCGACATAGCTTTGCAGACGATAAATGTAACCGTCTCAGAGAGAAAAGCGGCCAATGTGACGATCTGGCTTTAAGTCGATTCGATAACAAATGACGAAAACGGACAGATTTCTCAGGTTTTTACTACATATGAACACTTTTCACAATCTCCCGTGCAACGCGGCTGCTAGTCCTCCTTTCATGCAAAATCTGAAGGTCCTAGGTCATGTCCAAGCCACCAAAGCCGGCTAAAAAGTGAATAATCGACAACTAAAACTACAATTGTACTATTTCTTACTGGCTATTACTTCAACTTAGAAGCTTCTTCTGTGTTCTACTATGGTGCTTTTAGTGTCTCCGCATACCGCAGCACGCGACATAGCTTTGTAGACGATAAATGTAACCGATTCAGAAAGAAGCGTGCCCAATGTGACGACCTGGCTTTAAGTCGATTCGGTAACAAATGACGAAACCGGACGGATTTCTCAGGTTTTTACATCTCTCATTCTCCCGTGCAACGGGACTGCTAGTCCTCCTTTCATGCAAAATCTTAAGGTTCCACCTCATGTCCAAGGCACCAAAGCCGTCTAAAAATCAGTAATCGATAACCAAAACGTGAATTGTACTGCTTCTTACCGGCTATTGCTTCAACTTAGAAGATTCTTCTGGGTTCTACTATGGTGCCTTTAGTGTCTCCGCATACTGCAGCACGCGACATAGCTTTGTTGACAATAAAGGTAACCGTCTCAGAGAGAAAAGCGGCCAATGTGACGATCTGGCTTTAAGTCGATTCGATAACAAATGACGAAAACGGACGGATTTCTCAGGTTTTTACTTCTCTCATTCTCCCGTGCAACGGGACTGCTAGTCCTCCTTTCATGCAAAATCTTAAGGTTCCACCTCATGTCCAAGGCACCAAAGCCGACTAAAAATCAGTAATCGATAACCAAAACGTGAATTGTACTGCTTCTTACTGGCTATTGCTTCAACTTAGAAGATTCTTCTGGGTTCTACTATGGTGCCTTTAGTGTCTCAGCATACTGCAGCACGCGACATACCTTTGCAGACGAAAAATGTAACCGTCTCAGAGAGAAAAGCGGCCAATGTGACGATCTGGCTCTAAGTCGATTCGATAACAAATGACGAACACGGACGGATTTCTCAGCTTTTTACTACATAAGAACACTTTTCACATTCTCCCGTGCAACGCGGCTGCTAGTCCTCCTTTCATGCAAAATCTTAATGTTCCACCTTATGTCCAAGGCACCAAAGCCGCCTAAAAATCAATAATCGATAACCAAAACTTGAATTGTACTCCTCCTTACTGGGTATTGCTTCAACTTCGAAGCTTCTTCTGTGTTCTACTATGGTGCTTTTGATGTCTCCGCATTCCGCAGCACACGACATAGCTGTCCACACAATAAAAGTAACCGTTTCAGAGAGAAGAGCGGCCAATGAGACGATCTGGCTTTAAATCGATTCGATAACAAATGACGAAAACGGACGGATTTCTCAGGTTTTTACTACATATGAACACTTTTCACATTCTCGCGTGCAACGCGGCTGCTAGTTTTCCTTTCATGCAAAATCATAATGTTCCACCTCATGTCCAAGGCACCAAAGCCGTCTAAAAATCAATAATCGATAACCAAAACGTGAATTGTACTGCTTCTTACTGGCTATTGCTTCAACTTAGAAGCTTCGTCTGTGTTCTACTATGGTGCTTTTAATGTCTCCGCATACCGCAGCACGCGACATAACTTTGCAGACGATAAATGTAACCGTCTCAGAGAGAAAAGCGGCCAATGTGACGATCTGGCTTTAAGTCGATTCGTTAACAAATGACGAAAACGGACGGATTTCTCAGGTTTTTACTACATATGAACCCTTTTTACATTCTCCCGTGCAACGCGGCTGCTAGTCCTCCCTTCATGCAAAATCTTAAGGTTCCACCTCATGTCCAAGGCACCAAGGCCGGCGAAAAATCAATAATAGATAACCAAAACTTGAATTGTACTGCTTCTTACTGGCTATTGCTTCAAACTTAGAAGATTCGTCTATGTTCTACTATGGAGCTTTTAGTGTCTCCGCATACCGCAGCACGCGACATAGCTTTGCAGACGAAAAATGTAACCGTCTCAGAGAGAATAGCGGCCAATGTGACAATCTGGCTTTAAGTCGATTCGATAACAAATTACGAAAACGGACGGATTTCTCAGGCTTTTACTACATATGAACCCTTTTCACATTCTCCCGTGCAACGCGGCTGCTAGTCCTCCTTTCATGCAAAATCGTAAGGTCCTAGGTCATATCCAAGCCACAAAAGCCGGCTAAAAAGTGAATAATCCACAACTAAAACTTGAATTGTACTACTTCTTACTGGCTATTGCTTCAACTTAGAAGCTTCTTCTGTGTTCTGCTATGGTGCTTTTAGTGTCCCCGCATACTGCAGCACGCGACATAGCTTGCAGACGATAAATGTTACCGTTTCAGAGAGAAGAGCGGCCAATGTAACGGTCTGGCTTTAAATCGATTCGATAGCAAATGACGAAAATGTGCGGATTTATCAGGTTTTTACTACATATGAACACTTTTCACATTCTCCCGTGCAACGCCGCTGCTAGTCGTCCTTTCATGCAAAATCTTGAGGTCCTAGCCAATGTCCAAGGCACCACAGTCTTCCAAAAAGTCAATAATCGATAACTAAGACGTGAATTGTACTACTTCTTACTGGCTATTATATCAACATAGAAGCTTCTTCTGGGTTCTACTATGGTGCTTTTAGTGTCTCCGCATACCGCAGCACGCGACATAGCTTTGCAGACGATAAATGTAACGGTTTCAGAGCGGAGAGCGGCCAATGTGACGATCTGGCTCTAAGTCGATATGATAACAAATGACGAAAACAGACGGATATCTCAGGTTTTTACTACATATGAACACATTTCACATTCTCCAGTGCAACGCGGGTGCTAGTCCTCCTTTCATGCAAAATCTTAAGGTCCTAGGTCATATCCAAGCCACCAAAGCCGGCTAAAAAGTGAATAATCCACAACTGAAACTTGAATTTTACTACTTCTTACTGGCTATTGCTTCAACTTAGAAGCTTCTTCTGTGTTCCAGTATGGTGCTTTTAGTGTCTCCGCATACCGCAAAACGCGACATAGCTTTGCAGACGATAAATGTAACCGTCTCAGAGAGAAAAGCGGCCAATGTGACGATCTGGCTTTAAGTCGATTCGATAACAAGTGACGAAAACGGACGGATTTATCAGGTTTGTACTACATATGAACACTTTTCACATTCTCCCGTGCAACGCGGCTGCTAGTCGCCCTTTCATGCAAAATCTTAAGGTCCTAGCTCATGGCCAAGGCACAAAAGCTGGCAAAAAGGTCAATAATCGATAACTAAAACTTGAATAGTACAACTTCTAACTTACTATTACATTCTCTTAGAAGCTTCTTCTGTGTTCTACTATGGTGCTTTTAGTGTCTCCGCATACCGCAGCACGCGACATAGCTTTACAGACGATAAATGTTACCGTTTCAGAGAGAAGAGTTGCCAATGTAACGGTCTGGCTTTAAATCGATTCGATAGCAAATGACGAAAACGTGGGGATTTATCAGGTTTTTACTATATATGAACACTTTTCACATTCTCCCGTGGAACGCGGCTGCTAGTCGCCGTTTCATGCAAAATCGTAAAGTCCTAGGTCATGTCCAAGCCACCAAAGCCGGCTAAAAAGTGTATAATCGACAACTAAAACTTAAATTGTACTACTTCTTACTGGCTATTGCTTCGCCTTAGGAGCATCGTCTGTGCTCTACTATTGTGCTTTTAGTGTCTCCGCATACCACAGCACACGACATAGCTTTGCAGACGATAAATGTAACCGTTTCAGAGAGAAGAGCGGCCAATGTAACGGTCTGGCTTTAAATCGATTCGATAGCAAATGACGAAAACGTGCGAATTTATCAGGTTTTTACTACATATGAACACTTTTCACATTCGCCCGGGCAACGCTGCTGCTAGTCGCCCTTTCATGCAAAATCTTAAGGTCCTAGCTCATGGCCAAGGCACCAAAGCCGGCAAAAAAGTCAATAATCGATAACTAAAACTTGAATAGTACTACTTCTATCTTACTATTACATTCTCTTAGAAGCTTCTTCTGTGTTCTACTATGGTGCTTTAGGGGGCTCCGCATACCGCAGCACGCGACATAGCTTTGCAGACGATAAATGTAACCATTTCAGAGAGAAGAGCGTCCAATGTGACGATCTGGGTTTAAGTCGATTCGATAACAAATGACGAAAACGTACGGATTTCTCAAGTTTTTACTACATATGAAATCTTTTCACATTCTTCCGTGCAACGCGGCTGCTAGACCTTCTATCATGCAAAATCTTAAGATCATAGGTCATGTCCAAGCCACCAAAGCCGGCTAAAAAGTGAATAATCGAAAACAAAAACTTGAATTGTACTACTTCTTACTGGCTATTGCTTCGCCTTAGGAGCTTCTTCTGTGTTCTACTATTGTGCTTTTAGTGTCTCCGCATACCGCAGCACGCGACATAGCTTTGCAGACGATACATGTAACCGTTTCAGAGAGAAGAGCGGCCAATGTGACGATCTGGCTTAAAGTCGATTCGATAACAAATGACGAAAACGGACGGATTTATCTGGTTTGTACTACATATGAACACTTTTCACAGTCTCCCGTGGAACGCGGCTGCTAGTCGCCCTTTCATGCAAAATCTTAAGGTCCTAGCTCATGGCCAAAGCACCAAAGCCGGCAAAAAAGTCAATAATCGATAACTAAAACTTGAATAGTACTACTTCTAACTTACTATTACATTCTCTTAGAAACTTCTTCTGTGTTCTACTATGGTGCTTTTAGTGTCTCCGCATACCGCAGCACGCGACATAGCTTTGCAGACGATAAATGTTACCGTTTCAGTGAGAAGAGCGGCCAATGTAACGGTCTGGCTTTAAATCGATTCGATAGCAAATGACGAAAACGTGCGGATTTATCAGGTTTTCTACTACATATGAACACTTTTCACATTCTCCCGTGGAACGCGGCTGCTAGTCGCCGTTTCATGCAAAATCGTAAAGTCATAGGTCATGTCCAAGCCACCAAGGCCGGCTAAAAAGTGTATAATCGACAACTAAAACTTAAATTGTACTACTTCTTACTGGCTATTGCTTCGCCTTAGGAGCATCTTCTGTGTTCTACTATTGTGCTTTTAGTGTCTCCGCATACCACAGCACACGACATAGCTTTGCAGACGATAAATGTAACCGTTTCAGAGAGAAGAGCGGCCAATGTAACGGTCTGGCTTTAAATCGATTCGATAGCAAATGACGAAAACGTGCGAATTTATCAGGTTTTTACTACATATGAACACTTTTCACATTCTCCCGGGCAACGCTGCTGCTAGTCGCCCTTTCATGCAAAATCTTAAGGTCCTAGCCAATGTCCAAGGCACCAAAGCCTTCTAAAAAGTCAACAATCGATAACTAAGACGTGAATTGTACTACTTCTTACTGGCTATTACATCAACATAGAAGCTTCTTCTGTGTTCTACTATGGTGCTTTTAGTGTCTCCGCATACTGCAGCACGCGACATAGCTTTGCAGACGATAAATGTAACGGTTTCAGAGCGAAGAGCGGCCAATGTGACGATCTGGCTCGAAGTCGATATGATAACAAATGACGAAAACAGACGGATTTCTCAGGTTTTTACTACATATGAACACTTTTTACATTCTCCCGTGCAACGCGGCTGCTAGTCCTCCTTTCATGCAAAATCTTAAGGCCCTAGGTCATATCCAAGCCACCAAAGCCGGCTAAAAAGTGAATAATCGACAACTAAAACTTGATTTGTACTACATCTTACTGGATATTACTTCAACTTAGAAGCTTCTTCTGCGTTCTACTATGGTGCTTTTAGTGTCTCCGCATACCGCAGCACGCGACATAGCTTTGCAGACGATAAATGTAACTGTGTCAGAGAGAAGAGCGGCCTTTGTGACGATCTGGCTCTAAGTCGATATGATAACAAATGACGAAAACAGACGGATTTCTCAGGTTTTTACTACATATGAACACTTTTCACGTTCTCCCGTGCAACGCGGCTGCTAGTCGCCCTTTCATGCAAAATCTTAAGGTCCTAGCTCATGGCCAAGGCACAAAAGCTGGCAAAAAGGTCAATAATCGATAACTAAAACTTGAATAGTACTACTTCTAACTTACTATTACATTCTCTTAGAAGCTTCTTCTGTGTTCTACTATGGTGCTTTTAGTGTCTCCGCATACCGCAGCACGCGACATAGCTTTACAGACGATAAATGTTACCGTTTCAGAGAGAAGAGCGGCCAATGTAACGGTCTGGCTTTAAATCGATTCGATAGCAAATGACGAAAACGTGGGGATTTATCAGGTTTTTACTACATATGAACACTTTTCACATACTCCCGTGCAACGCGGCTGCTAGTCGCCCTTTCATGCAAAATCTTAAGGTCCTAGCTCATGGCCAAGGCACCAAAGCCGGCAAGAAAGTCAATAATCGATAACTAAAACTTGAATAGTACTACTTCTATCTTACTATTACATTCTCTTAGAAGCTTCTTCTGTGTTGTACTATGGTGCTTTAGGGGGCTCCGCATACCGCAGCACGCGACATAGCTTTGCAGACGATAAATGTAACCATTTCAGAGAGAAGAGCGTCCAATGTGACGATCTGGTTTTAAGTCGATTCGATAACAAATGACGAAAACGTACGGATTTCTCAAGTTTTTACTACATATGAAATCTTTTCACATTCTTCCGTGCAACGCGGCTGCTAGACCTTCTATCATGCAAAATCTTAAGATCCTAGGTCATGTCCAAGCCACCAAAGCCGGCTAAAAAGTGAATAATCGAAAACAAAAACTTGAATTGTACTACTTCTTACTGGCTATTGCTTCGCCTTAGGAGCTTCTTCTGTGTTCTACTATTGTGCTTTTAGTGTCTCCGCATACCGCAGCACGCGACATAGCGTTGCAGACGATACATGTAACCGTTTCAGAGAGAAGAGCGGCCAATGTGACGATCTGGCTTAAAGTCGATTCGATAACAAATGACGAAAACGGACGGATTTATCTGGTTTGTACTACATATGAACACTTTTCACATTCTCCCGTGCAACGCGGCTGCTAGTCGCCCTTTCATGCAAAATCTTAAGGTCCTAGCTCATGGCCAAAACACCAAAGCCGGCAAAAAAGTAAATAATCGATAACTAAAACTTGAATACTACTTCTTCTAACTTACTATTACATTCTCTTAGAAGCTTCTTCTGTGTTCTACTATGGTGCTTTTAGTGTCTCCGCATACCGCAGCACGCGACATAGCTTTGCAGAAGAGAAATGTTACCGTTTCAGAGAGAAGAGCGGCCAATGTAACGGTCTGGCTTTAAATCGATTCGATAGCAAATGACGAAAACGTGCGGATTTATCAGGTTTTCTACTACATATGAACACTTTTCACATTCTCCCGTGGAACGCGGCTGCTAGTCGCCGTTTCATGCAAAATCGTAAAGTCCTAGGTCATGTCCAAGCCACCAAAGCCGGCTAAAAAGTGTATAATCGACAACTAAAACTTAAATTGTACTACTTCTTACTGGCTATTGCTTCGCCTTAGGAGCATCGTCTGTGTTCTACTATTGTGCTTTTAGTGTCTCCGCATACCACAGCACACGACATAGCTTTGCAGACGATAAATGTAACCGTTTCAGAGAGAAGAGCGGCCAATGTAACGGTCTGGCTTTAAATCGATTCGATAGCAAATGACGAAAACGTGCGAATTTATCAGGTTTTTACTACATATGAACACTTTTCACATTCTCCCGGGCAACGCTGCTGCTAGTCGCCCTTTCATGCAAAATCTTAAGGTCCTAGCCAATGTCCAAGGCACCAAAGCCTTCTAAAAAGTCAACAATCGATAACTAAGACGTGAATTGTACTACTTCTTACTGGCTATTACATCAACATAGAAGCTTCTTCTGTGTTCTACTATGGTGCTTTTAGTGTCTCCGCATACTGCAGCACGCGACATAGCTTTGCAGACGATAAATGCAACGGTTTCAGAGCGAAGAGCGGCCAATGTGACGATCTGGCTCGAAGTCGATATGATAACAAATGACGAAAACAGACGGATTTCTCAGGTTTTTACTACATATGAACACTTTTTACATTCTCCCGTGCAACGCGGCTGCTAGTCCTCCTTTCATGCAAAATCTTAAGGTCCTAGGTCATATCCAAGCCACCAAAGCCGGCTAAAAAGTGAATAATCGACAACTAAAACTTGATTTGTACTACATCTTACTGGATATTACTTCAACTTAGAAGCTTCTTCTGCGTTCTACTATGGTGCTTTTAGTGTCTCCGCATACCGCAGCACGCGACATAGCTTTGCAGACGATAAATGTAACTGTCTCAGAGAGAAAACCGGCCTTTGTGACGATCTGGCTCTAAGTCGATATGATAACAAATGACGAAAACGGACGTATTTCTCAGGTTTTTACTACATATCAACACTTTTCACATTCTCCCGTGCAACGCGGCTGCTAGACCTCCTTTCATGCAAAATCTTAAGGTCCTAGGTCATGTCCAAGCCACCAAAGCCGGCTAAAAGTGAATAATCGACAACTAAAACTTGAATTGTACTACTTCTTACTGGCTATTGCTTCAGCTTAGAAGCTTCTTCTGTTTTCTACTATGGTGCTTTTAGTGTCTCCGCATACCGCAGCACGCGACATAGCTTTGCAGGCGATAAAAGTAACCGTTTCAGAGAGAAGAGCGGCCATTGTGGCGATCTGGTTCTAAGTCGATATGATAACAAATGTCGAAAACAGACGGATTTCTCAGGTTTTTACTACATATGAACACTTTTCACATTCTCCCGTGCAACGCGGCTGCTAGTCCTCCTTCCATGCAAAATCTTAAGGTCCTAGGTCATGTGGAAGCCACTAAACCCGGCTACAAAGTGTATAATCGACAACTAAAACTTAAATTGTACTACTTCTTACTGGCTATTGCTTCAACTTAGAAGCTTCTTCTGTGTTCTACTATGGTGCTTTTAGTGTCTCCGCATACCGCAGCACGCGACATAGCTTTGCAGACGATAAATGTAACCGTTTCGGAGAGAAGAGCGGCCAATGTGACGATCTGGCTCTAAGTCGATATGATAACAAATGACGAAAACAGACGGATTTCTCAGGTTTTTACTACATGTGAACACTTTTCACATTCTTCCGTGCAACGCGGCTGCTAGTCCTCCTTTCATGCAAAATCTTAAGGTCCTAGGTCATGTCCAAGGCACCAAAGCCGGCTAAAAAGTGTATAATCGACAACTAAAACTTAAATTGTACTACTTCTTACTGCCTATTGCTTCAACTTAGAAGCTTCTTCTGTGTTCTACTATGGTGCTTTTAGTGTCTCCGCATACCGCAGCACGCGACATTGCTTTGCAGACGATAAATGTAACCGTTTCAAAGAGAAGAGCGGCCAATGTGACGATCTGGCTCTAAGTCGATTCGATGACAAATGACGAAAACAGACGCATTTCTCAGGTTTTTACTACATATGAACACTTTTCACATTATCCCGTGCAACGCACCCTCTAGTCCTCCTTTCATGCAAAATCTTAAGGTCCTAGCTCACGTCCAATGCCCCATAGCCCCCTAAAAGTCAATAATCGATAACTAGAATGTGAATTGTACTACTTATTACTGGCTATTACATCAACTTAGAAGCTTCTTCTGTGTTGTACTATGGTGCTTTAAGTGTCTCCGCATACTGCACCCAGCGACATAGCTTTGCAGACGATAAATAACACCGTTTCAGAGGGAAGGGCGGCCAATGTGACGATCTGGCTTTAAGTCGATTCGATAACAAATGACGAAAACGGCCGGATATCTCATGTTTTTACTACATATGAACACTTTTCACATTCGCCCGTGCAATGCGGCTAATATTCCGCCTTTCATGCAAAATCGTAAGGTCCTAGCTGCTGTACAAAGCACCAAACTCGGCTAAAAATCAATAATCGATAAACAATACTTGAATTGTACTGCTTCTTACTGGCTATTGCTTCAACTTAGAAGATTTTTCTGGGTTCTACTATGGTGCTTTTAGTGTCTCCGCGTAACGCAGCACGCGACATAGCTTTGCAGACGATAAATGTAACCGTCTCAGAGAGAAGAGCGGCCAATGTGGCGATCTGGCTTTAAGTCGATTCGATAACAAATGACGAAAACGGCCGGATATCTCAGGTTTTTACTACATATGAACACTTTTTACATTCTCCCGTGCAACGCGGCTAATATTCCGCCTTTCATGCGAAATCTTAAGGTCCTAGCTCATGCCCTAGGCCCCAAAAAATTATAAAAAGTCAATAATCGATAACTAAAACATGAATTGTACTGCATCTTACTGGGTATTACATCAACTTATAACCTGCTTTTGTGTTCTACAATGGTGCTTTTAGTGTCTCCGCATACCGCAACACGCGACATAGTTCTGCAGACGATAAATGTTACCGTTTCAGAGAGAAGAGCGGCAAAAGTGACGATCTGGCTTAAAGTCGGTTTGATAACAAATGAGGAAAACGGGCGAATATCTTAGGTTTTTACTACATATCAACACTTTTCACATTCTCCCGTGCAACGCAGCTCCTAGTTATCCTTTCATGCAAAATCGTAAGGTCATAGCTCATGTCCAAGGTACCAAAGCCGGCTAAAAAGTCTATAATCGATAACTAAAACTTGAAATGTAATACTTCTTACTGGCTATTACATCAACTTAGAAGTTCTTCTGTGTTCTACTATGGTGCTTTTAGTGACTCCGAATACTGCAGCACGCGTCATAGCTTCGCTGACGATAAATGTAATCGTTTCAGAGAGAAGAGCGGCCATTGTGACCATGTGGCTTTAAGTCGATTCGATAACAAATGACGAAAACGGACGGATTTTTCAGGTTTTTACTACATATGAAACACTTTTCCCATTTTCCCGTGCAACGCGGTTGCTAGTCCTCCTTTCATGCAAAATCTTAAGGTCCTAAGTCATATCCAAGCCACCAAAGCCGGCTAAAATGTGAATAATCGACAACTAAAACTTGAATTGTACTACTTCTTACTGGCTATTGCTTCAACTTAGAAGCTTCTTCTGTGTTCTACTATGGTGCTTTTAGTGTCTCGGCATACCGCGTTGCAGACGATAAATGTAACTGTTTCAGAGAGAAGAGCCACCAATGAGTCGATCTGGCTTTAAGTCGATTCGATAACAAATGACGGAAACGGAGGGAATTCTCAGGTTTTTACTATATATGAACATTTTTCACATTCTCCCGTGCAAAGCGGCTGCTACAGTTCCCTTCATGCAAAATCGTAACGTCCTAGCTCATGTCCAAGGTACCAAAGCCGGCTAAAAAGTCAGTAATCGATAACTAAAACTTGCATTGTACTACTTACTGGCTATTACTTCAACTTAGGAGCTTCCTCTGTGTTCTACTATGGTGCTTTTTGTGTCTCCGCATACCGCATCACGCGACATAGCTATACAGACGATAAATGTAACCGTTTCAGAGACAAGAGCTGCCAATGTAACGATCTGGCTTTAAGTCTATTTGATAACAAATGAGGAAAAGGGACGGATATCTCAGGTGTTTACTACATAAGAAAGATATTCAAATTCTCCCATGCAACGCAGCTGCTAGTCGTCCATTTTTGCAATATCGTAAGGTCCTAGCTCCTGTCCAAGATACCAAAGCGGGCTAAAAAGTCAATAATCGATAACTAAAACTTGCATTGTACTACTTATTACTGGCTATTACTTCAACTTAGAAGCTTCTTCTGTGTTCTGCTATGGTGCTTTTAGTGTCTCTGCATACCGCATCACGCGACATAGCTTTCCAGACTATAAATGTAACCGTTTCAGTGAGAAGAGCGACCAATGTGACGATCTGGCTTTAAGTCGATTTGATAACAAATGACGAAACCGAACGGATTTCTAAGGTTTTTACTACAAATGAAGACTTAACATATTCTCCCGTGCAACGCGGCTGCTAGTGCTCCTTTCATGCAAAGTCTTATGGTCTTAGCTTATGTCCAAGGCGCCCAGGAAGGGTAAAAGGTCAATAATCGATAACTAAAACTTGAATTGTAATGTGTCTTACTGGCTATTACATGAACTCAGAAGCATCTTCTGTGTTCAACTATGGTACTTTTAGTGTCTTGCGCATACCGCAGCACGCGACATAGCCTTTCAGACTATAAATGTAACCGTTTCAGAGGGAAGAGCGGATAATGTGACGATCTAACTTTAAGTCGACTCCATAACAAATGACGAAAACGGCAGGATTTCTCAGGTTTTATCTAGATATGAACACTTTCCTCCCGTGCAACGCGGCTGCTAGTCCTCCTTTCATGCAGATTCGTAAGGTCCTAGCTCATGTACAAGGCACCAAAGCCGGCTGAAAAGTGAATAATCGATAACGAAAACTTGATTTGTACTACTTCTTACTGGCTATTACATGAACTTAGAAGCATCTTCTGTGCTCTACTATGGTGCTTTTAGTGTCTCCGCATACCGCAGCACGCGACATAGCTTTCCAGACGATAAATGTAACCGTCTCAGAGACAAGAGCGGCCAATGTGACGAACTGGCTTAAAGTCGATTTGATAACAAATGACGAAAACGGACGGATTTCTCTGGTTTTTACTACAAATGAACACTTTTCACAATGTCCCGAGCATCGCGGCTGCTAACCCTCCTTTCATACAAAATCGTAAGGTCCTACCTCATGTCCGAGGCACCAAAAAGCTAAAAATTCAATAATCGATAATTAAAACTTGAATTGTACAACATCTTACTGGCTATTACATAGCAGAATAAAAAGTCAAAAACCAATAACTAAAACTTGATTGTACTACTGCTTAATGGCTGTTACATCAACTTAGAAGGTTCTTCTGTGTTCTACTATGGTGTTTTTAGTGTCTCCGCATACTTTAGCACGCGACATAGCCATGCAGACGATAAATGTAACCGTTTCAGAGACAAGTGCTGCCAATGTAACGATCTGGCTTTAAGTCGATTTGGTAACAAATGACGAAAAGGGACGGATATCTCAGGTGTTTACTACATAAGAACAATTTTCACATTCTCCCATGCACGCAGCTGCTAGTCGTCCATTCTTGCAATATCGTAAGGTCTTAGCTCATGTCCAAGGTACCAAAGCGGGCTAAAAAGTCAATAATCGATAACTAAAACTTGGATTGTACTACTTCTTACTGGCTATTACTTCAACTTAGAAGCTTCTTCTGTGTTCTGCTATGGTGCTTTTAGTGTCTCCGCATACCGCATCACGCGACATAGCTTTCCAGACAATAAATGTAACCGTTTTAAGAGAAGAGCGACCAATGTGACGATCTGGCTTTAAGCCGATTTGATAACAAATGACGAAAACAAACGGATTTCTAAGGTTTTTAATACAAATGAACACTTAACACATTCTCCCGTGCAACGCGGCTGCTAGTGCTCCTTTCATGCAAAATCGTAAGGTCCTAGCTCATGTACAAGGCACCAATGCCGGCTAAAAAGTGAATAATCGATAACAAAAAACTTGATTTGTACTACTTCTTACTGGCTATTACATGAACTTAGAAGCATCTTCTGTGTTCTACTATGGTGGTTTTAGTGTCTCCGTATACCGCAGCACGCGACATAGCTTTGCAGACGATAAATGTAACCGCTTCAGAGAGAAGAGCGGCCAATGTAACGTCCTTGCTTTAAGTCGATTCAATAACAAATGACGAAAACGGACGGATTTCTCAGGTTGTTACTACATATGAGCACTTTTCACATTGTCCCGAGCAACGCGACTGCTAATCCTCTTTTCATGCAAAATCGTAAGGTCCTAGCTCATATCCAAGGCACCAAGGAAGGCTAAAAATTCAATAATCGATCATTAAAACTTGAATTGTACTACATCTTACTGGCTATTACATAGCCGAATAAAGAGTCAAAAACCAATAACTAAAACTTCAATTGTACTACCTCTTACTGGCTATTACATCAACTTAGAAGCTTCTTCTGTGTTCTAGTGTAGTGCTTCTAGTGTCTCCGCATACCGCAGCGCGCGACATAGCTTTGCAGACGATAAATGTAACCGTTTCAGAGAGAAGAGCGCCCAATGTATAGATATGGCTTTAAGTCGATTCAATAACAAATGGCGAAATCGGACGGATTTCTCAGGTTTTTACTACATATGAACACTTTTCACATTCTCCCGTGCAAGGCGGCTGCTAGACTTAGCTTCATGTAAAATCTTCAGGTCCTAGCTCATGTCCAAGGCACCAAAGAAGGGTAAAAGGTCAATAATCGATAACTAAAACTTGAATTGCACCATTTGTTACTGGCTATTACATCAACTTAGAAGCTTCTTCTGTGTTCTACTATGGTGCTTTTAGTGTCTCGCGCATACCGCAGCACGCGACATAGCTTTCCAGACGATAAATGTAACCGTTTCAAAGAGAAGAGCGGCCAATGTGACTATCTGGCTATATGTCGGTTCGATAACAAATGACGAAAACGGACGGATTTCTCAGGTTTTTACTACATATGAACACTTTTCACATTCTCTCGTGCAATGCGGCTTCTAGACTTCCCTTCATGCAAAATCCTAAGGTCGTAGCCCATGTCCAAGGCACCAAAGCCGGCTAAAAATCAATAATCGATAACCAAAACTTGAGTTGTACTGCTCCTTAGTGGCTGTTACATCAAATTAAAAGCTTCTTCTGTGTTCTACTATGGTGCTTCCAGTGTCTCCGCATACCGCAGCACGCGACAAAGCTTTGCACATGATATATGTAACCGTTTCAGGTTGAAAACGGCCAATGTGATGATCTTGCATTACGTCGATTCGAAAGCAGATGACGAAAACGGGCGGGTTTCTTAGGTTTTTACTGCACATGAAAACTTTTCACATTCTCCCGTGCAACGTGGTTGCTAGACGTCCCCTCATGCCAAATCTTGAGGTCCTAGCCCATGTCCAAGGCATCAAAGCTGGCTGAAAATTCAATAATCGATAACTAAAACTTGATTTGTACTGCTTCTTACTGGCTATTACACCAAATTAAAAGCTTCTTCTGTGTTCTACTATGGTGGTTTTAGTGTCTCCGCAATCGCAGCACGCTACATAGCATTGCAAACGATAAATGTAACCGTTTCAGAGAGAAAACGGCCAATGTGACGATCTCGCATTACGTGGATTCAAAAGCAGATGTGAAAACGGGCGGATTTGTTAGGTTTTTAGTTCATATGAACACTTTTCACATTCTCTCGTGTAACGTGGCTGCCAGACCTTGTTTAATGCCAAATCTTAAGGTAGTAGGTCTTTTTACTGGCAAAGCCGGCTAATAAATCAATAATCGATAACTAAAACCTGAATTGTACTGTTTCCTACGGGCTACTTACATAAACCTAGAAGCTTCTTCTATGTTCTACTGTGTTGCTATTAGTGCCTCCGCATACCGCAGCACACAACATAAGTTTGCAGACGATGAAGGTAACCGCTTCACAGAGAAATTTCAAATTCTGTGTCTGTGTCTATTGCCTGCTCATATTGTTTAAAGCAGGTTGCTCTAAATGCCCAGTGGATCTGATTCCCGTGATACCCATTCTAAACAATCTCGGATTGGGAAAGACCAAGCTCAGCTTATACTTATAGTCTGGGAAGTTGACATATCTTAGACAGTAAAATATGATGGTTAAAGATGTCCACTGAGTATTCCCATATACACTGAAGTTAGCTATGAACAACAAATTATTAATTGGCCACCTACTCTTGACTCAATAGCTACTAAGATCTTTCACTGGTGAAGGAGTTGACGACGTTGTTACGTCCATTAGAGGCTTCTGTAGTTTTCTGAGAATGATGTGATATAATTGTGCCTTGTGATTTTCTGTGGAGTTCCAGAATAAGTTCTACACTGGTGCAGGACATTCATTCCTGCTGTTCTTATTCGAGGCAATCCTGGATTCTGAATCTCAAGCACCAGTGGATTAGAAACAGCAATGCAACCTCTGTCTTCCTGGCTGTCCACTATTTCAAAGTGCTGTGGTTGACAGTCTCTTCTCATTGTGTAGTGCTTGTAGATTATTGTAAATGGATAAACTGCAATATTTAGAACATCTCATTCTAAACTTTCTAAAGAACGAGACTTTTCTGTCGCGACCACTTTTTGTGTGAGGTGATAAATACCAGGAATTTTGTTGCATTTTGAGAACCTAATGGTGACATACATTAGTGTCTGTGTAAATTAATGGAACTGGATTTTTTCTGAGGTCGGCAGTTTTCCGAAGGTCGGCGTTTTCCCACGATATCGTCGTTTTTCCCCGAGGCTGGCGGTTTACCCCGAGGTCGGCGTTTTTCCCCCGAGGTCGGCGTTTTACCCCGACGTCGGCGTTTTTCCCTCGACGTCTGCGTTTTTCCCCGAGGTCGGCGTTTTTTCCCTAGGTCTGCGTTTTTGCACCGAGGTCGGATCGGCGATTTTTTCCCCGAGGTCCAGAAATCTACGAATATATTGAAAATCCAAAGTATTTTCATGTATATCGAACTATACTGATATGTCATGTCATCTTGAAACATATATCCGACCACTAGATATCGGTATTTATCGAGATAGCGATATATTTCGATATATCTATTTATTTCGAGAATCGTTTTCTTAGGGGTACAGATTTATTTCGAGACGTCCAGTTTTTTCCCATTATCGATTTATTTCGGTATATTGACTTATTTCGAGGCACACATTATATCGAGATGTCGATTTATTTCGAGATATCTATCTATACTGAGCGTCCATTTATTTCGAGGTATCGATTGGTTTCGAAGTACACGTTTACGTCGAGTTATCGATTTATTTTGATATACCGACGCAATCGGGTTGTCTATATATTTCGAGGTATCGATATATTTCAATGTATCGGTGTACTTCAGATATCAATTAATATCGATATATTTCAATGAACCTCTATATCTCAAGTAATCCATAAATTTCTAGATATCGTATTTTTAGAGATATCTTTATATTACGAGGTACCATTATATTTCAAGATATCGATATGTTTCTATACCTCGATTTATCTCGAGAGCTCCTTGAGTTTCGAGATATCGTTCTATATGGTAAGCTGAATGCATCTAGATGTCGATATATTTCGGGATATCGAATCATTTCGATGTAGCAGTCTTTTGGAGGTGTCGATTTATTTCGAAGTTTCGATTTTTCTCATTGTGTCGATTTATTTCGAGGTTGCGATTTATTTCGGGGTGGCCTTTTATTTCTAGGTGTTGATTTATTTCGAGGTGTCGATATATTTCGATGTGACGATATATTTCGACGTTACTTGTCGACTGCATCAGCTTAGAACCTATTTCGTACAGAGTGGTGCGACTGCATACCTCAGAAGGCGACATTGATATCCAGACGATGAATGTAAACGTTTCCGAGAGAAAAGCGTCCAATGTGACGAATTGGCACTACGTCATTATGAAAACAAATGACGGAAACGTGAGGTTTCTGCCACTCAAAGTGCTGCCAACTTTCACCCCAACCCCTCCTCACTCTCCCCAGTCGTGGCGATCAGCTGGTGTGATAGAAATGGACACAGGAAAGTAATAACGTTCCATGAAATCCCATTCTAGGGAGGTTCAAGGGTAAATGTTCCAGACGGTTTATTTGCATTAAGACACGCATACTGGACATCTACAATGTCACATCTGCCAGATCGTTTCTATTGTCAGCAGTGGAAAACAAAACAGCGTACTGAAAAAGCCATAGTGAAACGCGGTTTTTGGTAGACGAAATAATAGGAATACTCTAGCCACTGATAATGATGATCTAATGAGAATTCTGGTATTGTTTTGAAAGATGCATTTAAATATGCATTGAACGTAGCTCCAAATTATTTTGAGAATTATAATTGCGGTATGATGAATCTACACTGGAGATTTGGTAATGCAAAACATTTCGATCTGAGAATACTTTACGTGATAGAACGGCATTGACCTTGTGTGTCATTAGGGTAAAGTTAATTTGCCGCCATTAACAAAAAATTTATCCGCCATTAACATAAAATCTATTTTTCAGCGCACTTCAATAAGGACTCACTTCAGATGATTGGACAATTAAAGAGAACTCAAACCGTTATTTTAATAGTATTCGTAGGTCCAATGCAGCATTTACCGTGGACAGTCCCTGAGCCAAGACTGTCAATTTTATGTAGGGAGCACTACTTTAAGAAAGCACTCCGTGTTCAGGCCACAAGTGGCCAATCAGGACCATCCGACCGCCACGTCATTCGCACTGAGGGTGGAGGAGGAGCTGGCTCTCCCACTCGTTGTGGTAGTTTCCTTTGACTTGAGCCGCTACTATTCGGTCGAGTAGTTCCTCAATTGGCATCGCAAGGCTGAGTGCAACCCGAAAAATGGAAACAGCGCATAGCGGATCGGATGGTCACCCATCCAAGTGCCGACCACGCCCGAAAGTGCTAAACTTCAGTGATCTGACGGGAACCGGTGTATCCACTGCGGCAAGGCCGTTGCCCCTCCAACTTTTACATGATATTTTTGATCGTAGATCAGGTCTGATGGCTGGAAAGAATGGACGTTTACCATGTTATGCACATTTATATTTTCACTACGTCGACACAATTGGTCCAATTTCGACCACAGGTGATGGTAGCCATAATGATGGAGCCAAGCATCCTGTGTACATTAGTTGCACCCATGTGTGTGGGGATCACAGCATTCGTGACATTTAAATTTGTTACTTCTTTGGTACTATATTCGCAATAAATTTTGCAGACAGTATCCGCATATGACGCTGAATGTACCTACAAAATTATATCATTGTACGACACATGTTTCAGGAGATACGTCATAAAAACTCAGGACAAGGCCAGACGCTGCATAGTACGGACGTGGACGCACAGCTGTAAATAAATGCCTGGTCAACACCAAGCTTTTCCGCTAGTCATCTATACAGATAAAAAAATCCCCAATATTGCCCACCAGCGTATTTTTGAAAAACCTTTATTTTGTCATCCATTTTTTTCCTGTAAAAATCGTAAAAGCCGAGCATCATTGTGTTTTTAAAAATCGTTTCCTATTGTCATCTCTTTTTATGTATTTTAAACCATCTATCGCTTGTGTAACCTGTGGCTACAAGTCCATTCCCTTTATGGGGTAATCGAAATAATGAACAACGGAAAAAAGTGTGGGTCAATTTCTTCCTCATTTTTCGGAACTTCTGATAATAGTAAATCGTTGGCCCTTTGAGGGCGTGGTAGGTACATACAAGAGATTAGTGTAAGATTAGAATTTGGGTTAGATACAGTGCCAGGAGGTTTTGTTTCTATCTGGCTAGCTTCAGAGTACTTCACCATCCACTAAGTGATGCGTTTCATTGGGAATGGTGTGTTCTGTGCTAGGTCTACCCTTACTCCACAATGCTGTTCCCTCGATGCTATTAAAACCAGGATGTTATCAAAATATATGCACAGTGGCAGACTGGAGTCTGCAGAAATATTTCCAGTGGTGGGGAGGGTGGAAGGCGCGTCGGGGCTGGAATGCATGATTCTGAAACTGGCACTCTGTGTACAAATCAGCTGGTCAGTTACGAGGTGCATCAAGCTACAAGACCCTAACTGTATAAGCGCTACAACTGGTCAAAGCTAAGGTTTAGCGGTATTGTGGAGAATTCTTATCTGGAAGAGTATGAGTATACTGTAACGAATAAAAACTCTTTACTCCAGATTCCAAGGATGGTTAGGGGCGACGGGTGAAAGTGCCCTTTTGCCAATCCTCCCCTCCCCACCTCCTCCCCTCCCCCTCCCCTTCCCCCTCGCGGACGCCAATGGCTGGCCCGTTCATTTTGAGAACATCAGAGTTGCAGTAACCTTTCTGAGAAACTGTTCTAGATGTCCTTGCGCGTCAATCTTACCACTCAGAACAGCAGTGGGAATGTCGGTTATCGCTGAAACAACTGGTTTTCGGCTCTTATCAGTTTCCCAGCCTCACTTTTACCTAATTGTTAAAGCCCGTCACAATACCAGTTCTTGTAATAACCGATTTTCAGTCTTTTATTTACATTATTTCCTCTAGTAAACGTAGAAATCAAACAAAGATTTAAAAAATTTTACTTTCTCAGTTTATTGATAAATGGAATCAAAACGTCAAATACATTTATGACGACCTGCAGCCGTCCAGAACGAAATTAGAATTATATTAATACCGTCAGCTGCTCACGGGTGTCGATAAATATCAACGGGGACAGGTGACAATGTGTGCACGTCTGGGACTCGAACCGGGATATCCTGCTTACGTGGCAGGCGCTCTGCCCATCTGAGCCACCGAGGGCACAGACGATAGTGTGACTGCAGGTACTATCTCGCGCACGCCTCCCGCGAGACTCACATTCTCACCTTGCATATGCACACACTACATTCGTAGTGTCCCGCACCAACACACTCATTACTCGTGGAACACATTCTTACCAAGTCCCGTAGCAGTTCGGGGAATACTTGTGCATCTTCACAGAAGAAGGTCATGGCTGGTATTGCCAGAACCATATACTTATATGGATATGGACATGTCTTCCACGAGGAATGAGTGTGTTGGAGTGGGACTCTACGACTGTAGTGTATGGACATTCAAGGTGAGAATGTGAGTCTCGCAGGAGGCGTGCGCGAGATAGTCCCTGCAGTCGAACCATACACTGTGCCCTCGGTGGCCTAGATGGATAGAGCGTCTGTCATTTTAGCAAGAGATCCCGGGTTCAAGTCCCGATCGCGGCACACATTTTCACTTGTCCACGTTGATATTTATCAACGCCCTTGAGCAACTGACGGTATTAATATAATTCTAATTTCCTTCAATTAAATAGTCCAATAAAACTTTGTCCGATGTTCGCTGCTTCTCTCAAAATATAGCGAGTGCTTCTATACTACAGAAAACTGCCAGTATTATCCTACTGATTTTAGTTTTTAGAACTCTGATCAAAAATTATATTGAAATCGGTTATCACAGCACTATGCGGGCATTACGTATAGTCCAGCGATAAAGAGTGAAAACTGCGGCAGGAGAACTCTCTTTTTCGTTTTAATTTCTCTGTTAAAGGCTAAAAGCAGATAACAGCATACTACGTAGACACAGGCAGCAGATCACGCACTTTCTATTTTTATCCCGAACTATGAATGATTTGTAAAATTTTAACTTTTTTCTTTGTATGATGTCGCAAGTGACCAAATCGACCATTGTGCTTCACTCGTACTGCATATCGTAAAATACTTCCAGGCTTTCAGATGGTGCCATTCTGTGTTACAACTGACGTTCGACAACAGCGAGAAACTGCGTCCATTCTCGCGAACTGCTTGTATAACAGGCACGCACAGTATTGTCTCGGCAATGTTGGACCAATTCATTTGTTGCTCGTTTCTATCAGCAGTGTTATTAAAGCGGCATACATCACTTTACCCATTTTTTCTGTAATAACGCAGTATTTTAGAACTATGGAAATCTTACGAATAAAAATTACTCGTCTTTTTTAAAAAAGGTTTATTTGAAAACTAAAAATTTTACTACGACAGCTGTGGCTAATTGGTATATCTGTTTTTACGTGGTTATCAGGAAAAAATAAAAAGATACTTGTTATAACCGAGAGCAAACAAATACCGAAAGACATCGGTTATTCAGAACTAAAATACCCATGTCGTTATAACTGATCGGTTTTTCTATCTCTAAACTGCAATGTCGCCACAGAAAAGTGTGTCGTTCCATCAATGTCCATAGCAACTTTGAGATATGTAAGTGTTTATGCGCAATATCGGCAAATGGAAACACGAAGTGGTAATAAGCACCTGAGCGATAGAATTTATTTCACAGTCAGAAAAGTCGAGTGAGAGACAAGACTGAATCACTGTAATAGAAATTATATGGAAAGCTGTGTAAAGGAAAATTTCCAGTTCTTTCGTGGATTCCAAAATTGAAGCCAAGTCCGGGACATCAAGGTGACATAGTCTTATACGGATAGTATTCCATGACTAACGTAATTGGCCCACATACTGTACTGGTATACTGATAATATTACACTACTAAGGTAATTTACCTGAAGTAATTTACAAACATGTAACTATAACATTCGCTACTACTCATTACGCTAATTGACCTTCAGCCATTAAGCGCAAGCGCAGATCTCAGTTATGATACGTGCGCCATCCAAAAATTTATCAAGGTGGTAACTCAACACAACTACAAACGATCATTGTGTGCAAAATAAATAGAACACCTCATAAGAAGAACATGACGGGTTTGAATCATTCCCACCGCAAAGGATGAAATATTCAGGCTTGCACATAAGACCACTTGATAACTAACCAGAAATTCAGATTAGTTGTAGCTTCGGTGACAATCGCCTTTTTTACATTTTCCCCGTAAACTAGATAATTATGAAACGTAACAACTACTCTAAAATATCTGCAGCAACGGACTTGCCGCGGAGGTTACATCGGTTCACGTGAGATCACCGAAGTTAAGTGCGTTGTCGGGCGTTGAAGGCAATTGGATGGGTGATCATCCAGTCCGCCATGTGCTCTTGCCATTTTTCGGGGTGCACTAAGCCTCATGATGCCAATCGAGGAGTTACTCGACCCAATAGTAGCGGCTCCGGTCAAAGAAAACCATCATAACGACTGGGAGAACAGTGTGCTGACCCCCGCCCCTCCTGTTCGCATCCTCCACGGATGATGACACGGCGGTCGGATGGTCCCGTCCCAGCAGGCCACTCGTGGCCTGAAGACGGAGTGCTTACAAAGCAAACTACTCTCCAGTGGATGGTCGTACTACTGAGACCTTGATTCCTGGCATCAATAACAGATGGCAGCACAAGAGGTTGCCTTACGCCTACTGCCGAATTTTGCGATCTGTCGTAAGCCTGCGTAAGCACGTGGGGCCTTCCGTCTTAAGTGCAAGCATATCCATTGCGTTTTCTGCCGCGCGACTTGAGTGGAATGTTTCATTATTTCTGAAATATTATAGAAATGTTTTTCGTTGTATATCCTCACAATCGGTACTGAATTCACTGTAAAATTACTTGCTCACTTTTCGGAACTTCCGTTCATAGTAAATCGATACTATTTGAAGCCGTGGTAGACACGAGTCTAGTGTGCTTCACCTACAGCACCTTCTGTGTCAGTCTCGGTTCCTATGTCGCTGATTTCACAACTAACAGTTCGTTGTCTACTGAGTATACTGTCTGTTGCACGACACTATCCCTCCCACGCTGCTAAATGTAGGTCGTCGGCAAAATATGACTGCAGTGGAACAAGGGCGTCTGCAGAAATTTCCCCAGGAGGTGGTGGTGGCATTGTTAGTGGTGTGTGTGTGTGTGTGTGTGTGTGTGTGTGTGTGTGTGTGTGCGTGTGTGTGTGGAGGCCATTACTATGAAATTCACGCAGTCCAGACCGCCAAGGAAAATAAACCTTGAGATTTGGAAAGGGTGTTGATCTTATACCGCTTATGCTGCATATTTCGAAATTCCACCTCTAAGGGGGATACACAGGAAATGAAAGGATTTTTGAAACATGTAGCTATTAAGGTAATTTTGAAGCTTGGCAGACGAAAACTTGTATCTGGTTTCTAGGTCAGAAATAAAGAAATATGTGTTCCAGTATTATTGGGAATTTAACCTCTATGAGGTGAAATAGTGGATGAACATTTTATTTTGAGATAAAAAATTATGGAAGAACTATGGAAGTATTTTTAAGGCTACATCTACGAAAATTGGTATTTGACTTCAAGGTTACAAATAAGAAAATACGTATTTTCGTGTTTTTGGAAGTTCAACCTCTAAGGGGATGAAATAGAGTGAGCTGGTGCGTTTCTGGCGCCAGTTTCCGTCGATCGTTGTTTCGATCTTTGAGTCGCGGTCCAGAGGACACTGCTCCCTAAGCGACTGTAGTAGTTCCCTGTGCGGCCCAACATCGGGCTTACCGCGCTTACACTGGACACAGTTGCCAACAAATCGCCTGCCATCACCATATAGGTTGGGCCAAAACATGTGTTCCCGAACTCGGTTCAAGGACTTGTAGAACCCCAAATGATCCCCTACCGCCGAATAGTGGAAATATCTGAGTGCCATGCTAACTCGTTCCTGTGGAATACAGACCTTCCCTTCACCACGGTTGTCTTCCCCTTTACACAAGACCCCCCCCCCACCCCCCGAAGACCTCGCCATCCGCCAACTGCTGCCGAATCGGTCCCCACCCGGGGTCCTCAACCTGTTTGCCGGCTAAGTCGCAGAAGAAGCCGGGTGTCTCGGAGAGAAGGAAATTCTCCCCAAGATCCGGCTCCACGTGGTCCTTGCCTTCCCTAGACTCTACCGCGAACATACGGCTGAGAGCGTCGCCAATTCATTGTCTCTTCCACTAATATGCCGAACCTGGAGATAAGTCTTGTCATCTTAACTTTGGTATGATTTTTAGCGATCTTATTAATCAAAGTTTAAGGGCTGGCACTGGCCAAGTAACTCACGGAGGCTCATTGGTTTCAGTCCAGTTGTATTGCTCACCTGTTCTCCAGATAAGGTTGTGTAGTTTATGTCTCAGAGAAGTGTCTGCCCTTGATGTGTGTTTTGTTAGAGATAATTGGCAGCGGTCGACGCTAACATACTGCGAGCAGAGCACCACGGCGGCAGAGAGATATTTAAGGCCATGTCCTCTCCTTTACATCCTGGGTTATGTTGTCACTTTTGCGTGATTCCATCTTTCCGGTGCTGAACTATAGCATCCAAAGTTCAATTGCATTGCCAAGTTGAGTATATTTCTATGTCATTCTCTGCCTCGTGGATCTCTTGTATTGATTAGAATCCTTAGTCTGCTCGCGTCTATCGCCAATTCACGCGAAATATTGAAGCAACCTTATTTTAAGGGTATTGTCATATAGTCATGTTCTAGTTGTAATCATTCTAAGAATATTGTTGATTAATCAACTGAGTAAGTAAATTTGAAGGTCCGTTTGGTCAAAATTAAAGGACCCCCTTAATTGTTTTACTCATTTTTATACAGTTTTGTTTAGGAAAGTTGGCTAGCCGAACGTTAAATATCTGTATTCTTACGCTTAATCTGTTTCTCCCCTGATTGCAAGTAGTGAGAGTTCTGCTATGAATTTTATGGACATTTGTGCTATTTTAGTAAAGCTTTGCCTAAGTATATTTACATAGTCATATTCAAATTTCAAGTTTTACGGGTCTCGTTCCACTTATTTATTATTTGTCCAACTGATCTGGCCTTGTAAGGCAGTCTCCTCTATTATTGTGATTGTGATTTTATAATGCTTTTGATTGTAATAAAATATGTAGCAACTACAACGGATTACTATTGTGATTTTGGTGTGTCACTACCATACCCCATTTCATAGAGGATGAAATGTTTCATGAAATATATGAAAACCTGTTTTTGATACATTCAACCATTAAGAGGGGTGGAATATAGGATGTAATGTTTTATGAAAGTATTTGAGTGCGAAAGAATTTTTAAAGCGAAATCTATGAAAATTGTGTTATTGAAAAATACGTGTTTCACTGTTTTTGGAACTACAACCTCCAAGAAGGTGCAATAGGAGCACAGGTTTCACTGACCCATAGCCTTCCAGCCCAACCTGCAAAGTATATGGACTTGAAATTTGATGAAGGTGTAAATCTTACGCTGAAAGCATCATTTAAGAAGAGATTGTTCGAAATTTCACTCCTAAGGGGGTGAAATATGGGTTGAAAGTTTTTTTTAATATATGTCCCTATGTCCCTATTGAAGCTATAACTACAAAACTACGAAAATTGATATTTGGTGTCTCAGTCAGAAACAAAAAAGAAACAAGTTTTTAGCATTTTCCGAAATTCTTCCATTGGGGGATAAAATAATTAGTGAAGGTTTTTTGAAAATAAATAATTATTAAAGAACTACTGAAGCATTTCTATAGCTACATCTATGAAAATAGGTATTTGACATCTCGGTTGGATGTAAAATAAATGTGTTTCGTTGCTTTTGGAAATTTAACTCACTAACAGAGTGAAATAGGGGATGAAATGTTTTATGAAATATTTCACTATGAAAGAATTTTTAGAATTAAATGGATGAAGATTTGAATTTGGCTCCTCGGCTCTAAATAGAAGAATATGTGTTTAATTGTTTTTGAAAACCCAACCCCTAAAGGGTGTGAGATGTTTCAGAAAATGGTTCATTATGAAAGGATTGCTAAATATATCTGACAATTCGTATTCGGCTAATGTGTTACAATTTTTAAAAACTACGTGTTTTTCTGGTTTTGGAACTTCGAGCATAAGGGGATGAAAATTTTAATGAAATATTTATTGCGTTATATTAAAATATTTTAAATCTGCATCTATGAAAACCGGTATTTCACTTCTCAATTAGATATAAAGAAATATGCGTTAGGGAATGAAAGACTCTACGGAGATATCACCACAAGAATACAAACGGCTTGATTAACAAAAACCTTGGACTCCAGCTGTCAGCATTGCTTTTTGATCATTCAGTAAAAGACCATGCTTCAACGGTGCTAAGTTTAGAAAGTTTAGAAAGTGTTGCAGTTTATAAAAGACATAAAAAAACGATTAAAGAAAAAAATTCTTTGCAGACCATGAACGGTCTACGCAAGTAGAGAAGCGGATGATAAGCTAGCTCTTTATGCAAATGAGTTGGTCAGTGTACGTTCCGAGACATGTCATGCAGCAGGAACGGAATCCTATAGTTGCTACGATTGGCTAAAGGAAAAGTTTTGCAGAATCACTCGAAATCACTTCTGCAAGTGGCTAAGAATCTCGTAATGAATAAAAATTCTGTACTGAGAATTCCAAGGTGGGAGATGCAAGATTCCTCCCTCCCCCTTCCCCCTCCTCACAATGCTATCCTTCTTTACCTACAGCAAAAAATAAATAAATTAATTAATAAACAAAACTAGAGAAATTTCTACTGTGAAACTATTTGCATACAAGAGAACGGCCCTTGAAATTTAACTCTTCAAAGTTTTAAGCCCTGCTCATTCCGGATATTGATTAGAAAGTGCTAATCCACAGGTGAAACCTGAGTATATAATCCCTGTGACATTTGATCAACGGTGTTCCATAAGGACAGGTTCTCATTCAAAACGTTCGAAAATTCAATTTCTTTGTAGTTGCATTTTTTAAAGGTGTACTTGTCTAGACTCTTGGAACGGAAAGGTTTTTTTTTTTTAATCCGTGCTTTACACAAGTTTCTACAGTCCATTGTTTGAAGCAGTGTCACGGCTGCCATGAGCCGCGCGGGGTACCCGCCATGTCTCCAACGCCTTGTCACGGTTCGCGCGGCTCCCCCGTTGGAGGTTCGAGTCCTCCCTCGGGCATGGTTGTGTGTGTGTGTTGTCCTTAGCATAAGTTACTGTAAGTAGTGTGTAAACATAGGGACTGATGGTTCAAATGGTTCTGAGCACTTTGGGACTTAACATCTGAGGTCATCAGTTTCCTAGAACTTAGAACGACTTAAACCTAACTAAATTAAGGACATCACACACATCCATGCTCGAGGCAGGATTTGAACCTGCGACCGTAGCGGGCGCGTGGCTCCCGACTGAAGCTTCTACAACCGCTCGGCCACATCGGCCGGTCTGTCATGTATTCTAGAAGAGCTGCACGGTCGTCGGTGGCGCCTGTTCTTTCGAGAAGAGTTACTATCTTCATATCTATGGTTAAACGTTACCCAGCCATTGACCTTCGTCTGTGCGAATGCGCACAGGTTGCCGGAACTCACCTTAGTGTGAGCCAGTAATGAGTGGATGGACAAATACCTATTAAGTACATTACGTAATCGGATTGTGGACGTTTGAGGATGTGAGTCTCACGGGAAGCGTGCGAGGGATAAATTCCTGCAGTCCTGATGTTCATTTGTGCCCTCGATGGCTCAGATGGATTGGGCGTCTGCCATGTAAGCAGGAGATCTTGGGTTCGAGTCCCAATAGGGGCACACTTTTCAGCTGTCCCCATCGAAGTATATCAACAACACCTGTTGGCAGCTGAGGGTTTCAATTAATTATCAGTTGTGAAGGTGATTCGATGAACCCTTTGCCAGGAACTTTAATGTGTTTTGCAGGGTATCCATATAGATGTAGATGATAACTCGTCCCGTGTCGCACGTGCTCAAAATGATTCATACTGCAGAATGCATGCAAACATACTCACCGAAAATACGGACGAATATCAAGTGCAGGCTGCCGAGTGCTGCATATCCAGCTTAGACAGATCGGCTTTTCATCTACATCTACATGACTACATCTACATGACTACTCTGCAATTCACATTTAAGTGCTTGGCAGAGGGTTCATCGAACCACAATCATACTATCCCTCTACTATTCCACTCCCGAACAGCGAGCGGGAAAAACGAACACCTAAACCTTTCTGTTCGAGCTCTGATTTCTCTTATTTTATTTTGATGATCATTCCTACCTATGTAGGTTGGGCTCAACAAAATATTTTCGCATTCGGAACAGAAAGTTGGTGACTGAAATTTCGTAAAAAGGTCTCGCCGCGACGAAAAACGTCTATGCTGTAATGACTTCCATCCCAACTCGTGTATCATATCTGCCACACTCTCTCCCCTATAACGCGATAATACAAAACGAGCTGCCCTTCTTTGCACCCTCTCGATGTCCTCCGTCAATCCCACCTGGTAAGGATCCCACACCGCGCAGCAATATTCTAACAGAGGACGAACGAGTGTAGTGTAAGCTGTCCCTTTAGTGGACTTGTTGCATCTTCTAAGTGTCCTGCCAATGAAACGCAACCTTTGGCTCGCCTTCCCGACAATATTATCTATGTGGTCCTTCCAACTGAAGTTGTTTGTAATTTTAACACCCAGGTACTTAGTTGAATTGACTGCCTTGAGAATTGTACTATTTATCGAGTAATCGAATTCCAACGGATTTCTTTTGGAACTCATGTGGATCATCTCACACTTTTCGTTATTTAGCGTCAACTGCCACCTGACACACCATACAGCAATCTTTTCTAAATCGCTTTGCAGCTGATACTGGTCTTCGGATGACCTTACTAGACGGTAAATTACAGCATCATCTGCGAACAACCTAAGAGAACTGCTCAGATTGTCACCCAGGTCATTTATATAGATCAGGAACAGTAGAGGTCCCAGGACGCTTCCCTGGGGAACACCTGATATCACTTCAGTTTTACTCGATGATTTGCCGTCTAGTACTGCGAACTGCGACCTTCCTGCCAAGAAGAACAGGAAGTTGCTGTCTAGGAACAATCAGAGGTAGAGGAAGGGTTGATAAATACTCCTTGAATTGCAGACTAAACGTAAATAACGAAAATACAATTTTGGTAAAAATTTGTCAAAAATAATCGTTTGCCCTCCGTATTGGATTAGCTGTTTTGAATATTGAAAATCTGACTTCAGATTCGTTTTCAGCGACATTAAGAATATATATGTAACACTCAGTTCATGCAAATCGAAGTAATAATATAACTAAATGTTTTCCCTAAACTTTGAACACTTTTTTTTCGAGTAACGATTTTCTCAGAACGGCATGCAGTATAAATTAAAAGTGGTTCGATCTCTTAACTTCTACCTCTGACCCCTAAAAGTAAACACTTTTCTTAGGAACTTATAGCTATAATATGACATTTGTTAATATTAACTAATTTTTATGTAGGCATAAGGAGTGAAACAAACCCCCCAAAATCGAACTCAAAGTTAGAATTAGCACTGTATCGTTAAATTTAAGGTTGTTTCATTGCGGTTAGGTATGCGCTCCCATAAATTTTATGTATTATCGACTGATGTTATCCATTTTCAATTTCAAAGAAATAATGTAGTATCAACTGATGTTACCCATTTTTGAATTCAGGTAACATCTCAGGTGCCACACTGCACGCACTCTACGTACTCCAGTCTCGCAGGCCCTTGATCAAATCATAATTACGGGCGCCATTTTTTATTGAAAATCTAAAATTAAGCTCATAGTATTATCACTCGTAATTCCCAAACAGATCCTTCGAATGTATTTTCATTGTCTCAAAAAAAATTTCAAATGTACCCTTTTTTGCTCATTTGTATGAGAACCTGGCCGTAACGCCGGAATATAGTCACGAGATTTTTTTTCAGAGATGCTGTACGTTCGCGAGAAGACTTTCGTTCTGCGCGTGTCGAAGGACATTCCTCAGATATTACTGTGTGTGTGCTACTCAGTCGTGCCATTTAAGTGTACATCTTTGCATAGTTTTCCTTTCACGATGTAAACAGTGTTCCGCTCAGTTGCTAACTGGCCAGTGAGTGGTTCCGAAGGTATCGGATGTGCGGTGCGTTCGGTCTGCTAGGACAACAGCAGACTAGCGTGGTGCGATGGCAGAAGCAGACACTGAGGGAGCTAGCTGCTGGGACGCCAGCGAACAATTTATGCCAAGTAAGACGAAGAGGACTATTCTAAAATTACGAGCCGTCTCAAAAGTGTTTACCATTGGTAAATCTTGCAGTTGAGTCTGACAAAACTGGCAGTTTTGCCTACAGATACATTACAGAGAGAGATACAGGAAATCCCCCCACCCCCCTCAATGAATTTTTGGTTGTGATGACAGGCCGATTGGTAGTGTAGCCCGAGATCTAAGTTAGGTTGGAAGGTGGTAATTTGATTGAGAGTTGTTTACGCCAACGATTATGAATGCCGACTAAACGTTGTGCGAGCAGATTGCCCTGTAGCGTAGCCTAGTGTTTCCGCCCGCGCCACATTTAACACACATTCTCTAACTGTGTACAAAAGTCTCACAACAGCAACGATAACTACGTTTCTTGTGGGGGGAGGGTAGAGTCCACTATGTAACTTTCACTGCAAATTTTAGTAACCGCCGAAACTAACCGAAATAGAATCGTAATTTTAACTATATTTCCTTTTGTGGGAAAATAATGGTTCTCCTCTTTCGGCAGCAACTGTAATATGTAGGCGACTTATTAGTTTTTTTTAAAACTATGAATCATGATTTCAATAGACGCAGTGCTTTTTTTACGTTACTTGATTTGTGGTCTATAGTAAACAATGCAACGAACTGGTAAATTCTTTAAAGTTTGACGTGTGTTACATAGACGACGTCTGCAATGTTCGTAAAGCCAAGTTTGCATATATTCTGTGTCTGTTTTTTTGGCCATGTACTGTATAATTAAGGGGAGGAGGATTATGTTCAAGGAGCAGTGTATTAGCAGTCTATGGAGAAATTGAGAATTTGGATCTAACGAACGGCATGCTCGGGCAGTTCGTGCTATTCTGTTGACCACTGTGTAATTCGGACACAGTGATCATTGCCTCTCCCTAGTAACCAGGGGACTCGGGTGCTAATCCTGGTCTGGCACAAATTTTCAAGTGCCCATTGACTAAAGTCTGTGCCCATTGTCAGCTAATGTCATTGTTTCGGTGTTAAATTGTATTTTGTTTACGATACGTAGTTTAGCTTTTTCATGGATAACAGCTTTGAAAAGCGTATAGGTTATATTGATATTCTCTCGTCGTTAGTCCAAGGCAACTATAGCGATTTATAAACACAGCTGTAGTTCGTATTAAGCCTACATACGTAATTGTGTCCTGTTTTTCTTTACCAAGAATTACTTCGTAAGTAATTCCCCTGTAGTGGTATTTTGTTTTAGTATTTTGTTTAAATATTTATAGACTGCAGGCTTGGATGAAATATGAAACACATGTCCGAAGTTCTTGTTGATTCTGCAGATACTGTTTCATCCGTACTAGGGGCCAAAACATTTCATCTAATACAGAAGGACACAATTTGTCTCGAGATTTAGCAATTTTTCGTAATAGTTGCCTTGCTTCGATATATTTTTCTCTAATTCTTGTTTGGATTTAATCTTAAAACACACTAACTCTTCCACCAGTTATTCGATATGTGGTTTCATACCTTTCGTAGCCTAGAGTTCCTAAACGGTCGATAATATTAATAATTTCCTTTCTCAATTTTATTTTCTGTAAAATCTCCTGTTTATGGTTATTGCTAACGTGTTTCACGTTCTCACTTTTATTATTTTTATTTTTCTAGTTTTGTGACTGGTAGCCAAATGTTCTTTGAATCTGGTTTTTAATTCTGAAATAGTAACAGATGAAGGTCAAGAGAAGATTGCGATATATTTGAGGAGAGTGGCTTGGAGATTTTCTATAATAGACGTACACAGGTCATGGGGATCCTTACCTATATAAATTTACTTCGAGTGTGATGTAGCCCATTCTCTTGTCATGATCTCGGCCGTATCGTAGCACATTGTCTCGGTTAGGTTGGAGATTTCTGTTGAGAGTTGCCGAAGTCAACGAAAGTGATTACAAAGTAAAGACTGTGCTAACAGAACGATCTGTAGCGTAGTCCAACACGTTCTTTCTGTCCTTTTAAAGCCTCTTTTAATTAAAAATAACTAAAGCTGCAAGATACAATCACAAAAACTGTGTTACGTAATAGAGTAATCCCAGACTATTGTTGTGTAAGTTGTGTGCGTACAGTATTTTTTTTTGTCAGTGAATATACATTTTTTTACTCATTTGCTGGGTTTCAGTTTTCCCCTTTAACGGCAAAAAACCTTTTCCTGTGAAGGGCCCATTAGCTTGTCGGTTATATTTGTGACTTTCTCGACGGTCAGTAATTTCGTGATAGTCCATCCACCGGCGTCATTGTTAACATCGAATATAGATTTAAGTATTAGGAAGGCTAATATGAAGCTAATGCATGAGTAGGTCAAACAATTAATAAAAATAGAAATGTGGGTAAGATACTACAAACAGCATAGTGAACGCATTGTTGTGGCCAAGATAGCCACGAATCCCACGCCTACCAAAGTCGTAAAAGTAGTCCGCAGATGATTATGAAACTGATGGAATGTGTGATGAGATAAAAGAAATCATTCAGATAGTGATGGGAGATGAAAATTTAATATTAATGGGTGACTGGAATTCGACAGTAGGAAATGGAAGAAAAGGAAACGTAGTAGGTGAATATGGAATGGGGGTAAAAAATGAAAGAGGAAGCCGCCTGGTAGGTTTTTTCCCAGAGCATAACTTAATCATAGCTAACACTTGGTTCAAAAATCATAAAAGACCTGGAGATACTGCAATATTTCATATAGATTATATAATGGTAAGACAGAGATTTAGGAACCAGATTTTAAATTGTATGACATTTCCAGGGGCAAATGTGGTCTCTGATCACAGTATATTGATTATGAACTGTAGATAAAAACTGAAGAAACTGGAAAAAGGTGGGAATTTAAGGAGATGGGACCCGAAAGAACTGACAGAATCAGAAGTTGTACAGTGTTTCAGGAAGAGCATTAGGGAACGATCTACAGGAATGGGGGAAAGTAATACAGTGTGATGGGGGATCTGAGTGGTGTACTGTCAAGGGGGAGGGGGTTCCTCAGGGATCAGTGTTGGGGCCGCTCCTGTTCCTTATTTATATAAATGATATGCCCTCAAGTATTACGGGTAACTCAAAAATATTTCTGTTTGCTGATGACACTAGCTTGGTAGTAAAGGATGTTGTGTGCAACATTGACTCCGTTTCAAGTAGTGCAGTACATGACCTCAGTCAATGGCTTATAGAAAATAAACTAACGTTAAATCACAGTAAGATTCAGTTTTTACAGTTTCTAACACACAATTCAACAAAACCTGACGTTTTAATCTCACAGCATGGGCATATGATTAGTGATACTAAACGGTTCAAATTCCTAGGTGTTCAAATAAATAGTAAGGTGTTGTGGAAAGCCCACGTTCAGGATCTTGCTCAAAGACTTAATACTGCCATTTTCACTATTCGAACGGTACCGAAAGTGAGTGATACTTCGACAAGTAAATTAGTCTACTTTGCCTATTTCCATTCACTTATGTCATATGGTATTATGTTTTTGGGTAACTCTTCCCATTCTGGAAGGATATTTTTGGCTCAGAAACTGGAGGTTCGGGCAAAAAGTGGTGTGAGTTCACGAACCACTTGTCGACCTCTGTTCAGGGAGTCTGGGTATTTTGACCTTGGCCTCTCAATATGTATATTCCTTATTGTCGTTTCTTGTTACCAATATTAGTTTATTTCCAACAATAAGCAGCTTTCACTCGGTTAATACTCGGCAGAAGTCAAACTCCCATTTGGTTCGGACTTCCTTAATTCTTGTGCAAAAATGTGTGCAGTATACTGCTGCATCCATTTTCAATAAGCTGCCACTCGAATTCAAAAATCTTTGCAGTAATCCACGCGCTTTCAAATCGAAACTGGAGTGTTTCCTCATGGGTCACTCCTTTTATCCTGTCAAGGAGTTAATTGAAAAATTAAGCTGATTCTCATTGTACTGCTGATAGCGTTTGCTTAAACTTATGGACTGATTTTCTCTCAGGTTCATGAACATGTATTTTTATCTGTTATTACTTTTATGTTGTAAGTTCATGTGTCGCCCTAACCGCCGTCTGCTTCACGTCTGCTGTTCAGCGAGCTACCTTAATTTAAGTATTAACTGTATTTTTCTTACTTGTCACTTCTTCTTCCGTGTGTTTTTGCTTTTAGGAAGCTTTAATTGTCGAGTGCTAGTAATGGAGTTACATAGATTTCGTGTTTGTTTTGAATACAGTCAGAGAGAGTCCTTGTAGTCAGCCATAGCGCCAGTAATGCTAGTGTTTGTTTTGAATACAGTCCAGAGACAGGTAGTACTATTTTCATTGTTTTCTACAAGAAGTCGTTAGCAATCACAGTTTAATCAGTAATCAGCCACCTTTAGTGAATTAGCAGTCTACTTAAAAGTTGAAACTTCCTGACAGATTAAAACTGTGTGCCCGACCGAGACTCGAACTCGGGACCTTTGCCTTTCGCGGGCAAGTGCTCTACCAACTGAGCTACCGAAGCACGACTCACGTCCGGTACTCACAGCTTTACTTCTGCCAGTATCCGTCTCCTACCTTCCAAACTTTACAGAAGCTCTTCTGCGAAACGTGCAGAACTAGCACTCCTGAAAGAAAGGATACTGCGGAGACATGGCTTAGCCACAGCCTGGGGGATGTTTCCAGAATGAGATTTTCACTCTGCAGCGGAGTGTGCGCTGATATGAAACTTCCTGGCAGATTAAAACTGTGTGCCCGACCGAGACTCGAACTCGGGACCTTTGCCTTTCGCGGGCAAGTGCTCTACCAACTGAGCTACCGAAGCACGACTCACGTCCGGTACTCACAGCTTTACTTCTGCCAGTATCCGTCTCCTACCTTCCAAACTTTACAGAAGCTCTTCTGCGAAACGTGCAGAACTAGCACTCCTGAAAGAAAGGATACTGCGGAGACATGGCTTAGCCACAGCCTGGGGGATGTTTCCAGAATGAGATTTTCACTCTGCAGCGGAGTGTGCGCTGATATGAAACTTCCTGGCAGATTAAAACTGTGTGCCCGACCACTTGCCCGTGAAAGGCAAAGGTCCCGAGTTCGAGTCTCGGTCGGGCACACAGTTTTAATCTGCCAGGAAGTTTCATATCAGCGCACACTCCGCTGCAGAGTGAAAATCTCATTCTGGAAACATCCCCCAGGCTGTGGCTAAGCCATGTCTCCGCAGTATCCTTTCTTTCAGGAGTGCTAGTTCTGCACGTTTCGCAGAAGAGCTTCTGTAAAGTTTCGAAGGTAGGAGACGGATACTGGCAGAAGTAAAGCTGTGAGTACCGGACGTGAGTCATGCTTCGGTAGCTCAGTTGGTAGAGCACTTGCCCGCGAAAGGCAAAGTTCCCGAGTTCGAGTCTCGGCCGGGCACACAGTTTTAATCTGCCAGGAAGTTTCATATCAGCGCACACTCCGCTGCAGAGTGAAAATCTCATTCTGGAAACATCCCCCAGGCTGTGGCTAAGCCATGTCTCCGCAGTATCCTTTCTTTCAGGAGTGCTAGTTCTGCACGTTTCGCAGAAGAGCTTCTGTAAAGTTTGGAAGGTAGGAGACGGATACTGGCAGAAGTAAAGCTGTGAGTACCGGACGTGAGTCGTGCTTCGGTAGCTCAGTTGGTAGAGCACTTGCCCGCGAAAGGCAAAGGTCCCGAGTTCGAGTCTCGGTCGGGCACACAGTTTTAATCTGCCAGGAAGTTTCATATCAGCGCACACTCCGCTGCAGAGTGAAAATCTCATTCTGGAAACATCCCCCAGGCTGTGGCTAAGCCATGTCTCCGCAGTATCCTTTCTTTCAGGAGTGCTAGTTCAGCACGTTTCGCAGAAGAGCTTCTGTAAAGTTTGGAAGGTAGGAGACGGTTACTGGCAGAAGTAAAGCTGTGAGTACCGGACGTGAGTCGTGCTTCGGTAGCTCAGTTGGTAGAGCACTTGCCCGCGAAAGGCAAAGGTCCCGAGTTCGAGTCTCGGTCGGGCACACAGTTTTAATCTGCCAGGAAGTTTCATATCAGCGCACACTCCGCTGCAGAGTGAAAATCTCATTCTGGATACTTAAAAGTTGATTAAGTCTCTTCGGTAAATTGATTCCTTAGGATGGATAGGATGTGTGACTGCTGTGTACGGACGCTGGCCACTCTTCGCGAACAGCTGAGCGTGTTGATGGCCGCGGTCAGCCATCTTCAGGCTGCTGCCTCGGAGTGTAGCGGCAGTGGGGAGTCTGGTGCGTCGCATGGTGCACCTCAGGTGTTAGATGCTTCACCCACTGTCCCTGCTGTCGAGACATCTTTGCGGGTACCGGGCACAGTTGGGCCAATGTGGAGGCTGGCCGTGTGGCATCGCCCGCTCTGCCTGTGAATGGACATGTGGCTGCTCCTTCAGCAAGGTCCGAGCAGGCACGCGGGGGGAGGAGTTTATTAGTTATTGGGAGCTCCAACGTTAGGCTGGTGATGGAGCCCCTTAGGGAAATAGCGGAAAGGTCGGGGAAGAAGGCCAGTGTTCACTCTGTCTGCTTGCCGGGGGGTCTCATTCGAGATGTGGAGGGGGCCCTACTGGCGGCGATAGAGAGCACTGGGTGCACCCGACTGCAAATTGTTGCTGATGTCGGCACCAATGACTCCTGCCGTCTGGGTTCAGAGGTCATCCTCATTTCGTACAGGCGGTTGGCGGATTTTATGAAGGCAGAAAGCCTCGCTCGCGGGGTGGAATCAGAGCTAACTATTTGTAGTATCGTTCCCAGAACCGATCGCGGTCCTCTGGTTTGGAGCCGAGTGGAAGGCTTAAACCAGAGGCTCAGAAGATTCTTCGGAGAGCTGGGGTGCAAATTTCTCGACCTCCGCAATAGGGTGCAGAAATGTAGGGTCCCCCTGAATAGGTCAGGCATGCACTACACGCCGGAAGCGGCTACGAGGGTAGCGGAGTACGTGTGGAGTGCACATGGGGTATTTTTTAGGTTAGAGAATTCCCTCCCTAGACCCGACAAGACGCCTCCTGAGACGTGGCAAGGCAGGAGTAGGCAAAATGCAACAGGGAATAACAATATTAATGTGCTAATAGTAAACTGACTACGAGACAAGAAAAAATGTATTCATAGGTGAAAGCTCAAAGCTACGGGTAAAATGTCCCTAGGCTTATCGTCTCAAAGAAGAGATGGCACAGAGAAACAAGTGGGCATGTCTTACATAGCAAGCAGCCATTTAAACCGACATTTAGGACCTTCAAATAAGGATTTGGACTAAAATACTTTCATATTCGCACTAAGTGTAAATAAAACTGGTACAATCACCAATAAACAAAATTATTTTCATTGTTTTCGGGGTTCCTTTTGCCTTTCGGAATAAATATATTGCGAATCAGTAGTTAACATGCCTGGTTCCCCAAACAGGAGACGACTAGAAACTTCCGAAATGTGGTGGTGTAGAAGAATGCTAAAAAAGCTTTGATCGAATAGCTGAAGGGGAGATACGAAATCAGATTAGGGAGCAGAGAAATTAATGGCACAAATTGACAAAAAGAAGCGATCGTGGGTAAATGTCATATTTCGATTCCACCCATCCACTGTGACCCATGACGTTCTGCATGACGTTGATTAGTTGCATTTCGAAGGATACCAGTGGCCTTATTAAATGTTAACTGTGATTGCCTTCGTTTCTAGAACAATTTATAATGTTCGTTAACTATGATTTTTTTCGGAATATATCGTGATGAACTCTGGGAGGAACCACTGAACACAGCTTAAATTGTCGTTGAAGAAACGAGTAGTGATTGTATTTTTATCTTTCTTATCCGACACGTTGGGGTATCCAAGGTATAATGGGGTACACAGTTGAAAACTTTGATTAAATGTACAAAATTGATAAATAAGAGAGCTACAAATTTTTATATGAACACATTATGATGTATTAATCAGAAAAATACAAGAACATTGCCATAAAATAAAACAACAATATTTTCTGACTCAAAAACAGAAATTTATATCATTTGCACGCGGTAGAATGGGGTGGTAAATACAAGTGATTACAAAAACGTATAAAATTATCGGAAATGCAGAAAATATTGGCTTGCTCGGAATTTTTTTTAGTTCAAAGTGAGTATTAATGTCAAACTACAGTTTTCATGTATCGTATCCTTTTCTTGAGGCTGTTTACAAAATTCACACACGGGGAGACACTCATCATCTTCGCTATCTATTCCTGCACAAGAATCGTGTGTCCATTTTTTGCACGTGGAACAAGCTACCCAACCTCCAACTGATTTTGAATATAACCCACCACAATATACACATTGACAGTCAGAACTTTCCTCGTAATCACTCTCGTTAGTATTGTATTCTCTCTCCTTTTTTCCATTTACCTTCAGATTCTTTCTCTCTTTTTTGAGTTCTTAACTTTAGTCTCTTTCGCAAAAAGTTTTCTGTTTGCTCTTTCTTCTTTGTCAAAGTTCTTTTTTCTGTTTCTCCCATTAATGACTTTTAACTCTTTTTTTGTACGGCGAATCAGTTAAAACAACGTTCTTCCCCATTTTCAGTCTCGCTCTTTTCTTGCTTTCGTTAACTTTTGACAAGAAAATCAGAATCTCAGGTGAAATATGAAATGAGGAGGTTGTGTTGTCAGTTGTCATCCAAGAGCACCCAAGATTAGAACAATTAGCCCCAATAACTTTGTTATTCTTAGGCGGCAGTTCATTGTAACAAATAGCTGAAACCTCGTCCGCTTGATTATCCAGCCCGTTTGAGTCGTCTTTTTCAGCTGGTGTGCTAGGTGGAGGCAATTACAATTGTTCAGATATAATAACCCCTTTATCTGACGGCCTATCACGTCCGCTGTCAGTTGTGTGTGCCGGGAGGAAGTGTGCGTCGTGAATATGGATGGGTCCGTGGGCCATATTGCAGTAGCTTCGAAACCTTTAATAGCGGTTTTCATTTTTGCGCTTTAGACGAAAGCTGAACCAAAAAGCGTTGAAATTTGAAAGACAGTTACGACTTTCCCTGCGTGGCTTCGCAGCCATTTTCGAAGCTGATCACTATAACGAGGATTTATAAAACAAACATCAAGCGACTGAAGTCTGTGAGAGCAATGTGGTGGTGAAGAAACGCCACTCTCCCTCGCGTTGTCCATAACGTCATTGTTCGTGGTATGAGCTGAGTGGCCATCTGATATAAGGAGAACTGGGACGTGCTTTGATGCCTTAGAAAATACCACAAATTGTGGAAACCATACAAAGAATGACTCTGTGGCCATCCATGCGGTGCTGTGGACCTCAGCGCAACCTCCTGCTGCCAGTCCTAACTCAAATTCTTTCTGCTTCTTCTTTCGTGGAAAAATAATCGTAGGAGGAATGTCAGCTCCGCTTGCTGAAGTACTAATGAGGCTGGTTGCAGTTTCGCCCCTTTTTGCAGAGGTTAACGATCGCACTGGACGGTTCCCTTTGCAAGCTGCGATGTTCGATTGGTTTTTAGCATTAACCGAGACGCCTGTTCCATCACAATTAGTTATTTGAGAAGTCATTAGTTTGTGATTGTCAGTTACATTTGTTAGCAACGAAAAAAACCTATCGACAGCTACTTTGTTAAAATCAATGATTCTTGTACTAGATTTTGCTTCGGGCTTGCGAACAAATCCGAATTTGCTTCTTCATTGTTTCATGATGTAATAAAGATTTCTATTTGTTTTGCTCGAAATTTTCGAAAAGGTATCTGGGGAACGTGCAAAAATTGAAATGGCAAAACTGTGCACCTGCCGAAATACGAGTGCGTATACTCATTTGAAAAAATGTTCCTAAACTGCTTCTGATACGCTAGAGGTTACCGCACAGTAAACAGCAATTGTAGTTGACCGTTTGCCTGCACCGTATAGAGTACGGCCAATAAAATATTTTTGTAGGGAGGACACATCATCTCATCCTGAATGAAGAGTTCATCTATACGTGTAAATGTAACCACTTGTGCCAGAGGGAGTGTGTTGGTAGCCTTACTGTTCATGTTGTATATTAACATTACAGATAATATAAGTAAGCTCACATATTTCGAAAATGATGCAGATATCGACATAGAGGTAACAAAGTCCGTGTGAAGCGATATGCACATACAGGGGATAATAAAAATGTGACCACCTTTACTTGCATCTACATGGATACTCTGCAAATCACATTTAAGTGCCTGGCAGATTGTTCATCGAACCACCTTCACAAGTCTCTATTATTCCAATCTCGCATAGCACCCGGAAAGAATGATCACCTGTGTCTTTCCATACGAGCTCTGACTTCCCTTATTTTATCGTTGTGGTCGTTTCTCCCTACGTAGGTCGGTGTCAACAAAATATTTTCGCATTCGGAGGAAAAAGTTGGTGATTGGAATTTCGTGAGAAGATTCCGTCGCAAAGAAAAACGCTTTTCTTTTAATGATGTCCAGCCAAAATCCTGTATCATTTGTGTGACACACTCTCTCATATTTTGCGATAATAGGAGGACGTGCTGCCTTTCATTGGACTTTTTAGATCTACTCCGTCAGTCCTATCTTGTAAGGATCCCACATTTCCCAGCAGTATTCTAAAAGAGGACGGACAAGCGTAGTGTAGGCAGTGTCCTTTCTAGGTCTGTTACGTTTTCTAAGTGTTGTGCCAATAAAACGCAGTCTTTGGTTAGCCTTAACCGCAACATTTTCTATGTGTTCTTTCCAATTTAAGTTGTTCGTTATTGTATAATAATAATGGCGTGTGACGAGGGCCTCCCATCGGGTAGACCGTTCGCCTGGTGCAAGTCTTTCGATTTGACGCCACTTCGGCGACTTGCGCGTCGATGGGGATGAAATGATGATTAGTACAACACAATACCCAGTCCCTGGGCGGAGAAAATCTCCGACCCAGCAGGGAATCGAAGGAATCTTAGGATTGACAGTCTGTCGTGCTGACCACTCAGCTACCGGGGGCGGACGTTAGTTATTGTAATACCTTGTTATTTAGTTGACTTTACGGCTTTTAGATTAGACTGCAACTTCTCTCATAGTGATTAGTCCATTCTGCTTCACCAGCAATATTGCGGGATCAGTAACGACCTGATTTGTTGATATTGCGGGCGTACCTTAACTGGCTTCTGTCTTCATTGATTAGCGGCTACCTTTGAAATGGTTGTACCACTCCTTTAGCCCTGCAGTACCCATTACTTTGTCCACAAACACACGATGGTTTCAACTTGAGAATCGCCAAGCTTGGAGCCAAATGTGATGTAAAGACGTCATTTTGCTCAGAATACTAAATCCAACGTGTACGACTTGCAAGTGTTCCGAAGTAGTGGAGAAAATCAGGTATGTGTGCTAAATATGCCTGAAAACATGAGCCCATGCGCGCCCTGATACCATTGTTGATTTCAACAATTAAAAAAGGTCGGATATTTTTTGAACAGCTCATGTATATAAGCCATCGCCAGTGATGTCGAAAGAGCAAGATACCCCTAACTACGCCAGTTGATTAGGTAGTTCGAATGGAGCGGTCTATTGTCTGACGTATCTCCATAACAGCTCCGAACCGAATACCCCAAAGTTCGACAAATGGTTCAAATGGCTCTGAGCACTATGGGTCTTAACATCTATGGTCATCAGTCTCCTAGAACTTAGAACTACGTAAACCTAACTAACCTAAGGACATCACACAACACCCAGCCATCACGAGGCAGACAAAATCCCTGACCCCGCCGTGAATCGAACCCGGGAACCCAGACGCGGAAAGCGAGAACGCTACCTTCACGTCAGGAATCAAGCTGAGCTCAGAAGGGCGCAAGTCCGGGTCTGTCTCAGGCCGATACTGATCTTCGGCCTGACGTGGCTGCTTGTCCTGTTCCAGGTGTTGCCCCTCAGTCTGCAAGATCCGAGCAGTCGCAGAGGGTGGTCTTACTGGTAGTTGGGAGCTCCAACGTCAGGCGCGTAATGGGGCAGAGAGGGGAAGAGAGGGGAAGAAAACCAATGTGCAATCCGTGTGCATACCGGGGTGAGTCATTCCAGATGTGAAAAAGGGTCCTTCCGGATGCCATGAAGGGTACAGGTTGCACCCATTTGCAGGTGGTCGCTCATGTCGGCACCAATGATGTGTGTCGCTATGGATCGGAGGAAACCCTCCCTGGCTATCTGATTTGGTGAAGACTGCCAGTCTCGCTAGCCGGATGAAAGCAGAGCTCACCGCTCACCATCTGTAGCATCGTCGACAGGACTGACTGCGGGCCTTTGGTAAAGAGCTGAGTAAAGGGTCTGAATCAGAGGCTGAGATTGTTCTGCGACCGTGTGGGCTGCAGATTCCTCGACTTGAGCCATAGGGTGGTGGGGTTTCGGGTTCCGCTGGATAGGTCAGGAGTCCACTACACGCAACAAGCGGCTACACGGGTAGCAGGGGTTGTGTGGCGTGAGCTGGGCGGTTTTTTAGGTTAGATGGCATTGGGCAAGTACAGAAAGGGCGGCAGCTTCAACGAGTTCGGGGCAAAGCAGGACATGCGGGGACCAAGCAGCAATCGGTATTGTAATGGTAAACTGTCGAAGCTGCGTTGGTAAAGTACCGGAACTTCAAGCGCTGATAGAAAGTACCGAAGCTGAAATCGTTATAGGTACAGAAAGCTGGCTGAAACCAGAGAGAAATTCTGCCGAAATTTTTACAAAGGTACAGACAGATAGAAATGATAGATTGCATGCAACCGGTGGTGGAGAGTTAGTCGCTATTAGTAGAAGTTTATCCTGTAGTTAAGTAGAAGTGGATAGTTCCTGTGAATTATTATGGGTGGAGGTTACACGCAACAGCCGAGCTAGGTTAATAATTGGCTCCTTTTACTGACCTCCCGACCCAGCTGCATTAGTGGCAGAACAACTGAGAGAAAATTTGGAATACATTTCAAATCAATTTTCTCAGCATGTTATAGTCTTAGGTAGAGATTTCAATTTACCAGATATAGACTGGGACACTCAGATGTTTAGGATGGGTCGTAGGGACAGAGCGTCGAGTGACAATATACTGAGTGCGCTATCCGAAAATTACCTCAGGCAATTAAACAGAGAACCGACTCGTGGAGATAACATCTTGGACCTACTGATAACAAACAGACCCGAACTTTTCGACTCTGTATGTGCAGAACAGGGATTAGTGATCATAAGGCTGTTGCAACATCCCTGAATATGGAAGTTAATAGGAATATAAAAAGAGGGAGGAAGGCTTACGTGTTTAGCAAGGGTAATAGAAGGCAGATTTCAGTCTACCTAACAGATCAAAACGAAAATTTCTGTTCTGACACTGACAATGTTCAGTATTTATGGAAAAAGTTCAAGGCAATCGTAAAATGCGTTTTATACAGGTACGTGTAGAGTAAAACTGTGAGGGACGGGATAAACCCACCGTGGTTCAACAACAAAGTTAGGAAACTACTGCGAAAGCAAAGACAGCTTCACTCCAAGTATAAACGCAGCCAAAACCTCTCAGACAAACAGAAGCTAAACGATGTCAAACTTAGCGTAAGGAGGGCTATGCGTGAAGCGTTCAGTGAATTCGAAAGTAAAATTCTATGTACCGACTTGACAGAATATCCTAGAAAGTTCTGGTCTCACGTTAAATCAGTAAGTGGTTGGAAACAGCATGTCCAGACACTCCGGGGTGATGATGGCATTGAAACAGAGGATGACAGGCGTAAAGCTGAAATACTAAACACATTTTTCCAAAGATGTTTCATAGAGGAAGACCGCACTGCAGTTCCTTCTCTAAATCCTAGCACAAACGAGAAAATGGCTGACATCGAAATAAGTGTCCAAGGAGTAGAAAAGCAACTGGAATCACTCAACAGAGGAAAGTCCACTGAACCTGACGGGGTACCAATTCGATTCTACACAGTACGCGAAAGAACTTGCCCTCCCTTTTAACAGCCGTGTACCGCAAGTCTCTAGGGGAACGGAAGGCTCCAAATGATTGGAAAAGAGCACAGGTAGTCCGAGTCTTCAAGAAGGGTCGTAGAGCAGATGCGCAAAACTATAGACCTATATCTCTGACGTCGATCTGTTGTAGAATTTTAGAACATGTTTTTTGCTCGAGTATCATGTAGTTTTTGGAAACCCAGAATCTACTCTGTAGGAATCAACATGGATTCCGGAAACATCCATCGTGTGAGACCCAACTCACTTTATTTGTTCATGAGACCCAGAAAATATTAGATACAGGCTCCCAGGTAGATGCTATTTTTCTCGACTTCCGGAAGGCGTTCGATACAGTTCCGCACTGTCGCCTGATAAATAAAGTAAGAGCCCACGGAATATCAGATCAGCTCTCTGGTTGGATTGAAGAGTTTTAACAAACAGAACACAGCATGTTGTTATCACTGGAGAGACGTCTACAGACGTTAAAATAATCTCTGGCGTGCCACAGGGGAGTGTTATGGGACCATTACTTTTCACAATATATATAAATGAGGTAGTAGATAGTGTCGGAAGTTCCATGCGGTTTTTCGCGGATGATTCTGTAGCATACACAGAAGTTGCAGCATTAGAAAATTGTAGCGAAATGCCGGAAGATCTGCAGCGGATAGGCCATTGGTGCAGGGAGTGGAAACTGACCCTTAACATATACAAATGTAATGTATTGCGAATACATAGAAAGAAGGATCCTTTATTGTATGATTATATGATAGCGGATCAAACACTGGTAGCAGTTACTTCTGTAAAATATCTCGGAGTATGCGTGCGGAACGATTTGAAGTGGAATGATCATATAAAATTAACTGTTGGTAAGGCGCGTACCACGTTGAGATCCATTGGGAGAGTCCTTAGAAACTGTAGTTCATCAACAAAGGAGGTGGCTTCAAAAACACTCGTTCGACCTATACTTGAGTATTGCTCATCAGTGTGGGATCCGTACCAGATCGGGTTTGCGGAGGAGATAGAGAAGATTCAAAGAAGAGCGGCGCGTTTCGTCACAGGGTTATTTGGTAACCGTGATAGCGTTACGGAGATGTTTGACAAACTCAAGTGCCAGACTCTGCAAGAGAGCCGCTCTTCATCGCGGTGTAGCTTGCTCGCCAGATTTCGAGAGGGTGCGTTTCTGGATGAGGTATCGAATATATTGCTTCCCCTACTTATACCTCCCGAGGAGTTCACGAATGTAAAATTAGAGAGATTAGAGAGCGCACGGAGGCTTTCAGACAGTCTTTCCTCCCGCGAACCATACGCGACTGGAACAGGAAAGGGAGGTAATGACAGTGGCACGTAAAGTGCCTTCCGCCACACACCTTTGGGTGGCTTGCGGAGTATAAATATAGATGTAGATGAGTGTGGTGCGTGATGCGGCGCTCCCCATCCCTATATACCGATCAAATCAGTCACGACTTGAACCGAGCGTGCCCGAACATTGTCCTACAAAATGATGGCCGCCTCCTGCAGAAACCGACGCCGCTTCTTTCTCTCAGTTGCTTTTCTACTTTGTAACACAGTCTGTTTCGTTTTAGAGTCCAAACAGCTTAACAGATATTGTTCAAATTTGTCATGGAGACAGATAGAACCCTTAGAAAGAACATAGCCCACTTTAAAAAGCAAGAAATTTTTTTTTGCATCAGTGAACGTAAACTACATTAAAACTTACTTATTTTGGTTGTATAACTTAAGAATTCTATAATGTATAAGTACTTCAGTAGTCGCCGCGCGGGATAGTCTCTCAAACGAAATTGTTCCCACGTCCGAGGCCTTTGAATATCACGTCTTCCATTCCGCTTGTAGTTCAGAATATTTTGGGGAAGTCTGGGACGTAGCATTCTCACCAGTCTTCACGATATTTTTGAATTTTTTAGTTTCTTTTGAAAATACTTAATTTTTCTCTAGTAACTTCATTCGTAATCATTTCTTGTTGTGCAGCTCTTCGAATTTCGTAGGAACCTCATCTCTGCCGTGTGATTTTTTTTGCTTTTTTTTTTAACCATGTTTTCGCTTTCATAGCATAATACAGGAACCGCGACCACGTTATAGAATTTCGGGACAATCTTTTTGTACTTTATTGCCCAATATTCAGATAATAGTGTCACAGACAGCTTAGAATTTGTGTAATTTATTTTAAGTATCAGAGTAAAAATCAGATCTTACAGCGTAGCCTAAATGAAAGATTAAGAGACCAGTTCTAAAGCAGGATTATCCAAAACTAGTTTTAAACTGACTGAGTATTTTCCTCGGAGTGCACTTATTTTCGTTTTATTACTAGAAATTTTAAAGTTGTATTCATTGCATATTTCGTTCAGGTGGTACATAGATCTTTGGAGGTCATTTCGTGAACTTGAATCATGTCATCTACAAACAGAAGCACAATCAGGTATTTCTCATTCGTTATCCCAATTCCTTTGTCTTGTCGTAGTTCCTGCTTTCATTTATGAAGAACGAAGTCAATGTATATACTAAAAATGCTGACTTAATCTGCTCATTTAAATGTATTCCGAACGAGCTGCCGCAGTGGTTATTCCATGGTATGATGATGATGATGATGATGTTTGGTTTTTGGGGCGCTTAACTGCACGGTTATCAGCGCCTGTACAAAGCCCCAACCTTTACACAGTCCAGTTTCGCCACCTTCACGGATGATGATGAAATGATGACACCACAGACACCTACTTCCCGGGCGGAGAAAGCAACCCAGCCGTGAATCGAACCCGGAATCCCACCACCAGCAACGCTAGCTTCTACACGACGAGCTGTCAACTAGTACACTAGACTCGCATTCGGGAGGATGACGTTTAAATCCGCATCCGGCCATCCTGATACGTTTTCCGTAACTTTCCTGAATCGCTCCAAGCAAATGCTGGGATGGTTCCTTTTAAAGGGAACGGCGGACTTCTTTTACCCTTCCCTGACGCAGTGCCAACTCCTGCTCCGTTTCTAATGACCTCAACATCGATGGCCCCCTGTGGGTTCGGGGGTAAGAATAGGCCCACGGTATTCATGCCTGTCGTAAGAGGCGACTAAAAGGAGTCTCAAACGTTTCGGCCTTATGTGATGGTCCCCTACCGGGTTTGACCTCCATCTTCTAAATTCTTCCGAAGAGCGAGCTGATTGGGGAAGGGCGCCTTACAAGGTGCAATGTGTCCATCGCTCATTACCATCTCTAGCTTGGTTGGTCGTCGTCGCATAGCTGTCCCGCCCACTCACCATCTCTAGGGCGTGGCTTTGTTCTTGGGTGCGGTTTTTGCAGTCTGCTCTGCTGTGTCGCTTTATGCGCCAATGACGATCATGGGCTACATTTCGCCTGAAATCCAGCATGGTAGCCAGTCCGTTGTGGTGGGGCCGCCATGTACCCTGTCGGTTGTAGCCCCCTGACAACACAGGGATCGCTCTACTGATGCCTGCGCCGTTAACTCCCCGCGTATGCCAAGGAGTAGATGCCTGTCTCCTTGGGGCATCGGGACTCCCGGCAATGGCCATCCCGCCAGGTGGTCGTTGCTGAGGCTGGGTGGCGCCCGTGGGGAGGGCCCTTGGTCGGAGTAGGTGGCATCAGGGCGGATGACCCGTGATGAAGCGTGGTACATCATCTCTTGCTGGCGGCCAGCAGTCTCTAAGCGTTCTCGGCCTCAATACAACGCTCAGGCATATGATCCACAATCGTTCCCCTCCCTGGCCACACCATGGGAGGAACGAAAGGCTACGGTTGGCAGCGAACCTTATTCACCTCGCTATTTAGTCTGTACACGAGTCGATGGGGAATCGTTTATGGCGACCAAGCCTCAGTTTTTTGTCGAGCACTTGGAGGACAAGTTTGGGGAGGTGGAGGGCTTGTCCAAAATGCGCTCTGGGGCAGTATTGATCAAAACGGCATCCTCTGCACAGTCACGGCGGTTACTCGCTTGTGACAAGTTGGGGGATGTTTCCGTCACGATCACACCCCATAAGAGTCTCAACATGGTCCAGGGCATTATATTCCATAGGGACCTACTCTTGCAGTCAGACGACGAGCTACGCGCCAATTTAGAACGGCGGGGTGTTCACTTCGTCCGGCGCGTCCATCGGGGTCCGAGGGATAATCAGGTAGCCACCGGTGCCTTCATCTTGGCCTTCGAGGGTGACGTCCTACCCGAAAAGGTCAAGGTGATGGTCTACCGATGTGATGTGAAGCCCTATATCCCTCCCCCGATGAGGTGTTTCAAATGCTGGAAGTTCGGCCACATGTCATCTCGGTGTAATTCCAGCATGACATGCAGAGATTGTGGACGCCCTTCACATCCTAATACTGCATGTGCGCCGCCTCCCATATGTGTGAACTGCGGCGAACACCATTCCCCTTGCTCGCCAGACTGCAAGGTCCTACTGAAAGAACGAAGGATCATGGAATATAAGGCCCTGGACCGCATGACCTATACTGAGGCTAAGCGGAAATACGAGAGGCTACATCCTGTGGCTCTGACCAGCTCCTATGCCACCGCTGCCAAAACAGTAGTTTTGTCATCTGCTGCACCGATTCCACTGAACACTCTGAGCCGGAATACTACACCTGCCCCCTTGATGGTGGGGGGCACTTCCCCATCTGTTGCTCCTGCACCATCTACCTCAGGAGCAACGACCCCCCAACCATCGGGGACACAAGTCCCCAACTCTAAGCCGGAGAAGCGTCCGACTTCTTCGGCGACTCTCTCTCGCAAGGGATCCCTCGGGTCCCTCCCTTCCCAGGTTTCCACCTCTGGGAAGGGTGACGTCAGCCAATGGCTGAAAAGCAGGCCAGCGGCTGGTCGCAGGGCTTCCCGCTCCTCCTCCGTCCCGGAGACTGACTCGGTGGAGCCCTCCCAGCTAGTAAAGCCCAAGGAGCAGAGAGAGAAGACGAAGAAGAAGAAGGCCTCTAAGGCCAAGGAACGCGCGGTGGCATCCACCCCACCGCTCCATACAGGCTCTGCGTCTGGGGATGAGGTGGAGATCCTGGCGTCTGCTGAGGACCTGGATCTCGCCATACCCTCAGACGCCAAGGACGCCGATTGTACTGGTCCTCGATCGGTGACAGCAGGTGACCCAGTGACGTGATCTGCCTCCTCGGTCCCTTCACGCCTATTTCGCCCATGGACAAAGTGATTCTCCAGTGGAACTGCAGCGGTTTTTTCCACCACCTTGCTGAGCTCCGCCAACTCGTCAGCAGTCACCCTTTCTTCTGCATTGCCCTCCAGGAAACGTGGTTTCCGGCAATGCGGACCCCTGCCCTACGAGGGTATCGGGGTTATTATAAGAACCGGGCAGCTTATGAGAGGGTGTCTGGTGGAGTCTGCGTCTACGTCCTTAACTCTATCTACAGCGAGTGTGTGCCTCTTCATACACCCTTAGAGGCTGTCGCTGTAAGGATGTGGACGCCTCAGCCTATTACTGTCTGCAGTTTGTACCTTCCGCCGGATGGTGATGTCTCTCGTCATGTGTTGGCTGCATTGATAGGACAACTGCCGCCTCCCTTTGTGTTGCTGGGCGACTTTAACGCCCATAACCCCTTGTGGGGTAGCGCCGCGATTACTGGCCGGGGCAGAGATGTCGAGACTCTTCTGTCACAGCTTGACCTCTGCCTTTTAAACACGGGAGAGGCGACCCACTTTAGTGCGGTCCATGGCTCGTTTTCGGCCATTGACCTTTCTATTTGCAGCCCCGGACTTTCACCACCCATCCACTGGAGGGTCCATGACGACTTATGTGGTAGTGACCATTTCCCCATCTTTCTGTCACTGCCACAGCGTCACTCTTCTGAACGCCCCTCCAGATGGGCTCTGAATAAGGCTGATTGGGACTTATTTACATCTGTCGCAGTGATCGCACCTCCTTCCACTGATCCGATGGATGCGGTGGTTCAGTCGGTCACCACCAGCATCGTTTCTGCGGCGGCATCTGCGATTCCCTGTACATCCGGGTCACCTCGGCGGAGGACTGTGCCGTGGTGGTCGCCCGAGATCGCAGAGGCGATTCGAGATCGCCGGCGGGCTCTTCAGCGCCATAAGCGGCACCCGTCGTTGGAGACCCTCATTGCTTTTAAACAGTTCCGCGCCCGAGCCCGACGCCTTATTCGCCAACGGAGGCAGGAGTGTTGGGAACGTTATGTTTCCACCATTGGCGTCCGTACCTCTGCATCGCAGGTTTGGGCCCAGATTCGGCGACTCCAAGGCTATCGGCCACCTGTCTCTGTCCCTGGGCTTTCGCTGAATGGAGCAGTGTGCACCGACTCCGACACGATTGCGGACCGGTTAGCAGAGCATTTTGCTCAGTGTTCCGCGTCAACGAACTACCCGTTGGCCTTCCGCTCCCGGAAAGAGCGGTTGGAAAGTCGGAGGCTTTCCTTTCACACGCGCCACGCGGAGTCGTACAATGCTCCTTTCAGCGAATGGGAATTCCAGAGCGCACTTTCTGCTTGCCCTGATACGGCTCCTGGACCAGACCGCATTCACAGCCAGATGCTGAAACACCTCTCAGTGCCTTGCCAGCGACGCCTCCTAGATCTTTTCAATCGCGTCTGGGTCGAGGGTGTTTTCCCGTCTCAATGGCGGGAAAGCATAGTCCTCCCCGTATTGAAACCTGGCAAGAACCCGCTGGAGGTGGACAGCTATCGCCCCATAAGCCTCACCAACGTTCCTTGCAAGTTGCTGGAACGTATGGTGAGCCAGAGGTTGAGTTGGCTCCTCGAGTCTCGGGGCCTTCTGGCTCCGTCTCAGGGTGGGTTCCGTAAAGGCCGCTCTGCCGTCGATAATCTGGTCTCCCTGGAGTCTGCCATCCGTACAGCTTTTGCACGCCGCCAACATCTGGTTGCCGTCTTCTTCGACATGCGGAAGGCATACGATACGACTTGGCGCCATCACATCCTGGCCACACTTCATGGGTGGGGCCTTAGGGGCCCGCTCCCGATTTTTATTCAGAATTTTCTTTCGTATCGTTCCTTCCGCGTGCAAGTAGCTGCGTCGCATAGTTCCTCCCGGGTCCAGGAGAACGGGGTCCCACAGGGGTCTGTCCTCAGTGTGTCCCTGTTTTTAATTGCCATCAATGGGCTCCTTGAGGCGGTGGGGTCGTCCGTCGAGGCTTCTTTATATGCGGACGACTTCTGCCTATATTACAGCTCCAGTGGCATCGCCGCTGCTGAACGGCAGCTGCAAGGTGCCATCCGCAGGGCGCAGTCATGGGCTGTAGCGCACGGCTTCCAGTTTTCGGCCGCGAAGACCTGCGTTATGCATTTCTGCCGGCGTCGCACGGTTCACCCTGAGCCGCGCCTTTACCTTGATGGTGAACCTCTTGCTGTGGTCGCGACGCATCGGTTCTTGGGACTGGTGTTCGATACCCGGTTGACTTGGCTGCCCCATATTAGGCAGCTGAAGCAAACATGCTGGCGGCACTTAAACGCTCTCCGTTGCTTAAGCCACACCAGGTGGGGTGCCGACCGGTCCACCCTCCTCCACCTATATCAAGCGCTGATCCAGTCCCGCCTTGATTATGGGTGTGTGGCGTACGGTTCTGCCTCGCCTTCAGCATTGCGATTGCTGGATCCCATACACCACTGCAGGATCCGCATCGCCACGGGGCGTTCCGGACAAGCCCCGTCGACAGCATACTTGTGGAGGCTGGTGTCCCTCCATTGCGGTTCCGGCGTGACCGCCTTCTGGCCGCCTATGCCGCGCACGTTTATAGCATGCCAGGGCATCCAAACTACCGTCTCCTGTTCCCGCGCTCGATCGTCCATGTTCCAGACAGGCGGCCCCGGTCAGGGTGTCCCATTGCGGTTCGCCTCCGGGACCTTCTCCGTGGCCTTGACTTTTTTCCTCTGCCGCCTGTTTTCCGGGCCAATCTCCATCTGCCCCCGTGGAGTGTGCCCCGACCGTGCCTTCGGCTCGACTTGGCACAGGGTCCGAAGGTCTCAGTGCCTCTGGAGGCCCTCCGCCGCCGCTTTCTTTCCATCCTGGCCGAGTTTCCGAACGCGGTGGTGGCCTACACCGACGGTTCGGTGGTCTCTGGTCACACTGGTTACGCTCTCACTCTACGGGATTATTGTGAGCAACGGTCATTGGCAGCTGGCTCCAGTGTATACACTGCCGAGTTGGTTGCCATCTATCGTGCCCTAGAGTTTCTCCGGTCCCGCTCAGGTGAGTCCTTTGTCATCTGTAGTGACTCCCTGAGCGGTTTACGAGCTCTTGACCAGTGTTTCCCTCGTTCCCGTCTGGTGATGGCCATCCAGGAGTCCCTCCATACTCTCGTCCGTTGCGGCCGCTCTGTCACCTTTGTTTGGTCCCCGGGTCACGTCGGCATCCCGGGTAACGAGCGGGTTGACGAACTGGCGAAACAGGCGGTCAGTTCCCCGGCCATGGAGATCGGTCTTTTAGAGAGTGACGTCCGATCCGTATTGCGGCAGAAGGTCCTTGCTGCTTGGCGTGATGAGTGGCGCACCCTGCCCTCTCCCAACAAACTTCGGGCAGTCAAGGAGACAACCAGTGTGTGGCGCTCCTCCATGCGGGGGTCTCGCAAGGACGCTGTCGTCCTCTGCCGGCTCCGCATAGGACATACCCGGCTCACGCACGCGTATCTCTTGTGCCGTGACGACCCGCCTCTCTGTCGCTGCGGATTGGCCCTGACCGTGGTACACGTCTTACTAGACTGCCCACTTTTAACTGCCCTCAGGCAGACGTTCGCGCTGCCTGATACACTCCCTGGTCTTTTAACCGATGACTCTACTATGGCTGACTTAGTTCTCCGTTTTATTCGAGCAGGGGGTTTTTATCATTCAATATGAGAGTCCTTTTCATTTTTTTTTAGTGTCGACTGTGGCTTTTGGCCTGGGGTTTTAGTTTGTGGTGTTTTAATGTGTCCCTTGGTTGTTGGCCTTTCCAGTTTTATTTTCATGGTCGGCCAATGACCGTCGCACTCTGTGTGTCTTTTAATCTCTTTTCTCTGGTCTTCGTCTATGTCTTTCTTGTACTGTGTCGTCCCTTGTCGTCTCCGTTATGTGTTTATTGCTTGTTGGACTTTTCTTCGTGTATTATTATGGTCGTGGAACAAGGGACCGATGACCTAAGTAGTCTGGTCCCTTTAACCCCCCACAAACCAACCACAACATCGATGACACATTAAATGCAATCCTCCTTCCGTCCTTCATTTAAAGGCATAGGTTTACGCAATAAGTCGGGCGTTAAAAGTTAAAAACTGCGTACTCGTCTAAGGCAGCACAATTTCATGGCGCGCAAATTATCGAGAATATATTCACCGAGCATTTGTGAAAGGCAGCACGTGGCGACTTCCAACAAACTTCACACATAATTTCGAAACTTGGCGAAACTTTTTTTCCCCTCTGACATCCCTGACATAATGATGAAAGGAAAAAGACTTTGATCACTTCTACATTTTCGCTGTTCGTGTAGTAAGGTGTCAGCATCAGGCTTGATGTTTCACTTTATTACTTCTTTACTACTCACTTTATTCGCAACACATTTGTCACAGTATCCACATACGTCGCCGAATGTACCTGAAAATTATAGAATTGTACAACACCTAGTTCAGTAAATAAATATTGAGACGTTTTCGAAAAACTAGCTTCTCTTACAACAGAGCGTCTTCAACTGCAAAGGGTTATGTTTCTTCAGGTCAAGTTTTTAACACATTAACTGATACGGAATGTGAACGAACTTCTGAAGGTGTTTTACAAGTGGGACTTCCAGTTTTCAGACAGCAATTTGGAGGGGAGAAGGGGGCGGTGGTTACGCGGTCTATTTGGAACTTCAGTGTTTTCGCAAATGATGCTGTTGCCTGTAATAAAGTTCTGTTTGAAAGAAGTCACGCCCTCATAAGATTTCAGTGTAGTGCAAAGCATGACAACTTAGTTTAAATGTTCCCGAAATGTAAAATTGTTCGGTTCACAAAACGATATAACCTTATCCTACGAGTATAGTGCAGCGAGTCAAATTCGCTATCGCTCAACACACATGAATACCTGGGTGTAAAAATTTCTAGAGATTTGAAATGGAACCGTCACATAGTCGCAGTCTTAGGGAAATACGGTGGCTGGCTGCAATTCGTTGGTAGAATTCTAGGAAAATACAATCAGTGTACAAAAGAAATTGCTTACAAATCACGCTTGTGACCCATCCCCCAATATTGCTCGAGATTCTTGGATCCTAATCAGATACAACTGCCAGGCGATACTGAATGTATACAGAGAAGGGCGGCACGAATGGTCACAGGTTTTTTGACGCGTTGGAGAATGTCACACAGTTTCTGATCAAATTGAACAGGCAGGCGCTTGGAAAGAAACGTAAAATATCCAGAGAAAGTCTACTTGGAATATTTCCGGAGGAATCCTTAACTGTTGAATATAGGCGAATGGTAGTCAATGGAGGGAATGACTGCGAATGCTCGTTCGATTTTCGTTCTCTTCCGTAGGCTGCGATGCAAACCAATCCTGATAATATTCCCGGTGTGAGATGTAGTTGGCAGCTCTGTAAATGCTGACCGGTGAGTCGCTTAAAGCCCAGGTGAAATTAATCTCGGAGGGACACATCACGCTCTCAACCGACTAAGCATATCCCCTAAGGATCGCCTAGAGCCTGTGACTAGTGCATTGAATGTAAATACGGAAAACCGCAAAAACTCACTTTTTGAACTATTTGTAATTCCATTAACTAGTTTTGTAACCTTTACAGACTCATCTTCAAATGTGGCACACAGAATTTCCGTCTCTCTGACGTGGAGACAGAGCGACAGTTACATGGCGACATGTGTCGGAAAACCAGTTATTCTACTTACTGACTAACGGACAGTTCATGGTAGACACAGACTATCCCGTGGAAGAGCAAAGTATCGCGAGGAGACCTAATTAGAAAGTTTCTAAAACTGACGTTACATGATGAAAGTAGGAATGGAATATACTGAAACCGCCTACGTATTGTAACTGTAGGAAGCGTGAAGACCGGAAGAGACTAAGCACAGCACGCACAGAGGCTTTTAAGCAGCCACAGTTCGCACGCTCCATACGTCAGTGGAGTGGGAATAAGTCCTAATAACTGGTATACTGGCAAGTTCCATCTGTCACGCAATTCACGGTCGTTTATAGACTACAAATTATAAGCTGCCTATGTTTTGTTTAAATTTGGATTACAAGAAAATGGGCGTTTTGCAAAATGTCCTACATAAGTCTCCTCTTCATCAACACCACCACCATGAGTGTTCTGCCCTAGGGCAGGTCTTCACATGTAGCTCTCCATGCAGTCCCATCATTTGTTACCCTCTTGTTTTCTCACAACTATTTTCTGTTCTTACGCTGTCCACCACCTGGTATGTTCTGCGTCTTCTTCTTCTTCTTCTTCTTCTTCTTCTTCTTCTTGCATTCACCATTTCCTTCATACCATCAATAAACAATCTCTTCTCATTCAGTGTCCATGCCAATTGTGTTTGCTCATCTTGCTACCTTTAAAATTTCTCTCTGTTCTCCCACTCAACACCACCTCATTTCTCACTGTGCCTGCCTATTTTATCCCCTATCAATGCACCCACATAAAAGCCTCCTGTTATGAAACGTCTCGTTGGCAATTGCTATACGTATTTTCACCTCCTTATTACTTCCAATGTCGTCCATAATAGCACGTCGCAGTTATCTAAAAACACTAAATTGTTGTGTATCTTCCTGCCTAACGTTATAGGTGTTCTTGCTTTTCTTGCACCTATCACCGGACATTTTGCGATTTTCTTATTATTTCTCATTCCAATTTACTCACGCCTCTTGTTCAATTCTTTTAACATTTCAGTCATACTTCTTTCGCTCTCTGCCAATAACACCACATGATCCGCGAGTCTAATACATTCTGCTCTCCTAACAACAACCCGCTCCCGTCTATGTCGTTTCAAACGTTTTTGAATGACATGCTCCAAATATATTTACACTCTAAGGAGAATAAACGTATCCATGAGGACTTACCCCAGCGCGATGGAAATCGATACACGTGATGTTCATTCATGCCCAATAGTATCCGAACGACCTGAATTGAATTTCACCTGATTCACATGCAACCCACATAGCGCAACTGTCTAGCAGGTCTCCTTATCGCTCCTTGGTACAGTCGTTTGACTATTGAAAGTGGTTCCAACAAGTCACCACGAGAAAAAACTGTTCTGTATCGCAATAACTCAAGATGCAAAGTAATACCACGATACTACAAATATCACGGAACACCTTCTCACAGATGAGACTGCCCTTAAGGCTTGTAGCTCACATTTATTACAATAAATGACATACCTGACATTTTACCACTCTCATTATTACGTCAGATAGGTAATACACGTAGTAAATTCGTCGTATTCATGATTTCCTCTTCAAAGTAACATACCGTACTTATCATTGAACACAAAATGAGTTTAAAAATTGAAGTTATTCACGGGCAACCAGTTGAGAATATGTATGAACTTCAAATGACACGACGAACCGTCTCGTTTTGCATATGGATTCAAACCCAGGTCATGCAGACTAAGCAAAGATTTCGTGCCTGACGGAAACTAACAGTCACTCCTGATTAGGCATACAGAGAGTGATATACCTCGATTTTAGAGAGAGCCAGTTTGCAAATACCAACTTTAAATTACATAGCGCAAGCATTTTTGCCGGACGCGAATTCCTACCAAGCACCTATTGCTCCTGTTAACGAACGACGAGAGATGTTGAATCTTGGTTCTTAACAAGTAATTTACTTGAATTGCCGTGAGGTAAGGCTTTGTACTGGGCAGGGATTCGAACTCAGAACTTAATCGGATAGATATCGACGCACAATCGACTGTGACATTTCGGATTTTCTCGGCAGTAGCTAGATGTTTTAACTGAAATGACGAGACGAAACATAATTTTTTTTCCTTCGAAAGACTCCAACCCGGCATCTATCGCTGTTATATTCTACAGAAAACGAACGTTAAATATGGGTTGGTTGCACCAGCAGCGACATGTGAGCGTGTTTGAACTAGAAATAATATGACGAAGAGTTCAGTGCTCACTGGGAATACAGCTCCACACATCATATCGCTTTTGACTACACACAAAGATACGTCAGCTTCCGAATTTTTGTCCAGCTCGGACTAACATCTTGAACTTACAGTGATCTCGCAAATAGTCCTGTGTCTCACTGGGTGTCAAAAACGTCACATATCGTTAGTGTTGACAACGAATGAAAATACATTAAACATTAAAATAATTATCCACCAGCAGATAGGTGTTCTCATGCTAGAGCTTGATAATACATAATGAAATCTATAGTGCCGGGCCAGGATTCGAACCCATTCACGCGCAGTATGTGGAGATGTTGAGGAATCTGCAGTTCTGAACAAACAACAAATTGTAGCCGTGCTGTATTCTCACGAAGGGATCAAATTCAGCCTTAAGTACGGTCTATGTTGCATTCTCAGTTCAGAACCGATTTTATCGACATACAGAAGCTCAGATAAAATATGGACTAAATGTCCTGTGAGCCTACATAGCGTTTGTTTCGTCACTAGAAATAAATAACAAGTATAAGAAAGGTTTCTACGTGTCGCCGCTCCAGTCTTTATTGTGATTCATCCTAACGTCTACTTTGTAGAAAAGGAATATCATTTTTCATGTTAATTTCAGACCACAATGTCATTATATCTTCTTCACTTGGTGTAGCCAGAAGAGAATGGAATCTGTCTCTCCCTATCTAAAATCATTGACAGAAGTTGGAATCGAACCCAGTCCATAGATATACAAGCATATTATAAGTATGTGGCTCATTTTTCTATCGTAACGCCGTTGCACCTCTCCGGATGAGAATTGACACACAGGCTTCCTGTAGTAATTTGCAGCAGGTTCAGTAAATTCATGTACTTGGTTGACCGAATCACAATGAACTAGCTGCCTCGACTACCCAGTGCATACATTCGACTTTATTTTGTAATCACCGAAATAAAATCACGTACCTGCCACCTACACAGAACAGCCAACAGTGTAGGATGCACAAATTTGAAAAGGAAGTGTTTCTTTCCACTTGAGCTACTGTATTGCGCCATCTCTTTGTTGAAAACGTCGTGCAGTGCAAATGTCGCATTTCATAAGTAAAGTTTTGTATTCCTAGAAACCCAAAATTTGCTTGTGAGCGGCGGGAAGAGGAGTTACCTGTTGTGCAGCATTGTAAGTTTTCACCATTGCACTATGAGCCGAAAGTATTTTTTTGCGATTTCCTTATCGATGTTTTATCTGACTGCTTGTAGCTCTTTCACAGAAGGGATAAAAACGTTACAGTCAGTGAGACTGGAAGTGCGAACCATAACAGATGCTATTTCTCAGGCCAGCGCATTACCATAGAGCTGGCGTAGAAGTACGTGTCTTAGCTTACTCTTACGAGTTCGATAATGTCTAGCACTCGTAAACCGCTATTTAAAGGACTTGATTAGTTGCGATTTCCACGTGCAACGACTTTCCTGGGCTGAAAACCGTAAATTTACAAACTTTTGTTACACCTAACGTGATAATAAATCAGATTATTTAATGGAAATGACAGGTAAAATCAAGTGAACTTTGAGGATAAATTCCGTGCGCACCAGGAAGGAACTCGTCGATCACATAGTTGCCAAACATACGTTGCCTTGTTGTAAAATCTCAGTTACAGTACCAGCAGAAAGAAGACGAACCGATGTGATCGTACAGCGGTCTGGGAAGTGACCATAGCTGGTGTCTCCAAGTCGCGGTTGCTACGGCCTGGAATACGTAATGCGTCTGATTCGCATTTCTGTAACTAGGTTTAGGGACTGGAGCGTGGTTACTAATAATACTCCGAACTGACTGAAAACTAAGCATCATATATCAGTAACTCTCACAGTTGCTTTTATATTTATTTCGTAAGTGTACTAAAAACTAAGAAGCTCATTCAGAGACGTTTTGATGCCACGCCGATAGTCGAGCAAAACAAACAAATAGAGAAAAAAAGAATGTGTGTGTGTATGATAGAGAGAGAGAGAGAGAGAGAGAGAGAGAGAGAGAGAGAGAGAGAGAGAGAGAGAGAGAGAGATCAAAAAGAATGAGAGAGAGTTAGAAATTGTTGTAAAGAAATTGAATCATGGTATGTAAAGAAACCTTTCATTAAAATGACATGTTACACATCATTACGAAATATCGTATTCATGATCTATGAAACAAGAATTGATCTAATGTAATCTAATCATATCATATTGATGGCTATCCATGAAGAGTCATAAATTACCGAAATTTTTGCCAATACCAGTAATGAAATCTAAACTTGAAAATAAAAGACGACAATTTTTGTAATAAACCGGGACTCCTAACAAGACCCTTTCGTCCCTCTTAACTAACCACGAAAGATGTCTGATATACCTCCATGCTCAAGTAACAAAGTGCGCATGCATTTAAAGATTAAGTGCATGATGTGAAGTTATATGACGGAGATACGAACCCAACACGTAATCGTATTGTTAGTTAAGTAAAATCAAATGTTACGTATCGGTTTTTCTTACCAGCTGCTAGGTGTTTGGATCTAAACTAAAGATACAAACTTTAGTACCTAAGCGACAATCTAACTGCACGCCTACCGTGCATCCACAAATATAGCTTAAATATCAGTTGCTTACTCACCAACGATAAGGTGTGTGCGTGTTTGACAAGAAATAATGACACATATTGCGATTGTT